>NW_009216298.1:13482-20613 GCF_000690835.1 Fulmarus glacialis
GGAAAATATGTCCTCTGAAGTTAAAAACTAGAGTCTGGAGATACTTCCATGCAGGAAAGCTATGGAATTCTTTAGTAAGAAGAAGATTCAGAAAGTAACAATGTAGAATCTTTAAACTGGATTTAAGTTCATGGATGGAATTATGAATGTATGGACCAGAAAGTGAGACTCTTGGAGAAGATTCTCTGAGGGCAACCAGGTGCTAGGTAGAAGCCATAGGTTGTGAGCCAACCTGCTGACTAGTAGGAGTTGGAAAGTTATGCAGAAAGTTAGAATAAAATGTGATGCTTGGCTACATCTTATCACAAATAAACCTGGGGGCAAAGGACAGAACTCCCCAATATGCCATCAGGCAGAATCAGTTCAGTCTCTTCTAGCAAAAAGAAAATATTGTGAAATCATTGCTAGAGCACGATTCATTTCTGCATTTAAAATCTGTTATGATTTCTATTAAATTGACGAATTCTTATCAATTCCACTAGGTGTCAGAGGCAGAATTTTGTGAAACTTTGTCATTTAGAATACTACTACCCATTATCAGACAAATGTGGCCTATTCAGTGTTTATATTGCAACACTTGGAACAAAAAGTATAGTTTTTGTATATAGAAGGATAGCTAGATTTTAACTGAGCAATTAAATGTGCTTGTATCAGTTTTTGCACTTAAATGTTTGGCTGGTCATTTACATTCTTTCTATTTATTTTGAGGCTTCTTATGTTACTGATTAAATCTGGGAGTTCATTGGATTTGGATGCATAATTTCCCAGTGCTCCTTTTCAAAGCTCTCTTTGCATGGATACAACAGATTGGAGAAAACTATGTCAAAATTCATGAGAAATTCTTGGTTGGTATAGTGTGGAGAGTTGGGGGGTTTTTTTTGCATAGAATTTGAGGAACACTTTTAGGAAGGTACATTGTGCCCTTGGTTTGCAATCAACCAAATACCAGTTTAAGTAGGAATATCTTTTAATATATTCTAAATGTTATTCTGGCTATCAGTGGTTTAATGACCATTCAAGCAACTAGGAAAGCTAAAACAGAGGTGGTCTGGCTGAATTGTCTTTATTTCTATTGGCAACACTCCAAATAATAATAAAAGTTAACAATAAATGCACAAAAAAATACAGGAAAAGACAAATATATAAATCCGTGGGTATTTAATAATAAATATATGGCACAGCAGACTGTTATATAGTTACTCAACTACTCTAAATATACATTTCCGTAATGGAAACTGAATAGCTACACTGGCATTGTGTGTCTCTGGCTTGATTAGCCCTACTTAGCTCTTACATTATTCATGTCGTAAAGACATGCCTTTTGAGGGGCCATTCATGTGAAATCTATTACTTTATGAACTTCTAAAGAAAAATATTTTGTAGTTTCTTTGTCATTAAATAAGTTACAAGTCATTGTAATTGTCATTAAATAAGTTACACGTTTGTTTATTTTGTGCTTTTCATTCTTGCTTTTCATATGCACTGAATCTAAACAGGCTTTGTAATCATGTTGTTAACTATGCTAGTATAGTTTCCAAATGTTTAGATAACCATGGTTCTGGTATACATCCCGATAGAATTTTTGAAGCTTAAGTGGAGTTGTAAGAATTACAATTTAGAGGTTAAAACCTGTCACGATTTTCAAGGTCCCTAAATTCCTGAACTCCTCCAAGAAGTATTCCTGGAGAAAGTTTCTGAGGAAGACATTGAAGATTACTTTTGCCTCCAAAAGAGGTGTGATGGATTAACCTTGGCTGACTGCCAGGTACCCACCAAGCTGCTCTCACTCCCTCTCCTCAGCAAGACAAGGGGAGAAAATAAGATGAAAAAGCTTGTAGGTCAACATAAGAACAGGATGATGGCTTACCAATTACTGTCATGGGCAAACCAGACTCAACTTGGGGAAAATTAATTTAATTTATTGCCAAAAATAGATTATTGCCGTAAAATAGAGTAGGATAGTGAGAAACAAAGACAAAACTAAAACACCCTCTCTCCCCACCCTGTTGTTCCCAGGCTTAACTTCACTCCTTTGTTCCTGACTCTTCTGCATCCTCCCCACTGAGCAGTGCAAGGGGATGGGAAATGGGGGTTGCGGTGAGTTCATAACGCTGCGTCTCTGCTGCTCCCTTCTTTTCACACTTTTCCCCTGCTCCAGCCTGAGTCTGTTCCATGGGTTATAGTCCTTCACGAACTGCTACAGTGTGGGTCTTTCCCACACTTTCCTTTATGTGGGGTACAGTCCTTCAGGAACAGACTGCTCCAGCATGGGTCCCCCATGAGCCACAGTTCCTGTCAGAAAACCTGCTCCTGCATGGGCTCCTCTCCACTGGCGGCAGTTCCTGCCAGGAGCCTGCTCCAGCATGGGGTTCTCCACAGGCTGCAGGAGGATATCTGCTCTGATGTGGTCCTCCATGGGCTGCAGGGGAACAACCTGCTTCACCATGGTCTTTTCCACAGGCTTCATGGAATCTCTGCCCTGGCACTTGGAGCACCTCCTCCCACTCCTTCTTCACTGACCTTGGTGTATGCAGGGCTGTTTCTCTCACGTTTTTCTCACTCCTGTCACAGCTGCTGCACAGCATTTTTACCCTTTTAAAAATATGTTATCACAGAGGCACCACCAGTGTTGCTGATTGATAAGCTCAGCAGCCCCTGGTCTCTTCTCATAGAGGCCACCCCTGCAGACCACCCCCCACTACCAAAACCTTGCCACGTAAACCCAGTACAATGAGAAATACAATGAGAGAAAATCTAATACGCCTGTCATTTATAACACTACTTTTGGGTAGTGTTTTCACTGATCAATGTTTTTGTCACGTGAAACTTGTGACAAAATATGTTTCCACAGTATTTCCTGTGAAAAAGAAGGAAATCTGCTAGTTCAGGAAAAGAAAAATACAGAATCATAGAATCATAAAGGTTGGAAAAGACCTCTAAGATCATCGAGTCCAACCATCAACCCAACACCACCATGCCCACTAAACCATGACCCTAAGGGTGACATCTGCACGTCTTTTAAATACTTCTAGGGATGGTGACTCAACCGCTTCCCTGGGCAGCCTGTTCCAATGCTTGACAACCCTTTCAGTGAAGAAATTTTTCCTAATATCCAGTCTAAACCTTCCCTGGTGCAACTTGAGGCCATTTCCTCTTGTCCTATCACTTGTTACTTGGGAAAAGAGACCGACACCCACCACACTACAACCTCCTTTCAGGTAGTTGTAGAGAGCGATGAGGTCTTCCCTGAGCCTCCTTTTCTCCAGGCTAAACAGCCCCAGTTCCCTCAGCCGCTCCTCATAAGACTTGTTCTCCAGACCCTTCACCAGCTTTGTTGCCCTTCTCTGGACACGCTCCAGCAACTCAATGTCTGTCTTGTAGTGAGGGACCCAAAACTGATATAGCCTTGATGTATTACTTGCTACGGAGAAATGGGAGTCTCTTTAATGTAAAACTATATGATGAATTTTGCTTTTGAATATTAGGTTGTATTCTTGCCATTCTTCTCAATCTTCATTGAAAAATTATGCTCAGTATTTGAGAGGTACCAAGCATTTCTTGTCCTCCTTTATACTGGTATTTAAAATGCAATTGATAGACACCTCTTCAAATCATAAAGATATATTTCTCATCTATGTGAATGCCATCTAATGTCTACTTTTATGATAAAGGCCCATTGGTATTTGTGGAACACAGAATGGTTTGATTTTTTGGGGGGGTAAATTGGCATATTTGAAATATTTGGGAAGTATAATTTTGCATTTATATACCTTACCATTAGCTCTGTGTTTAGGTTTGTAATTCTAGGTTTGGCATTAAAAGCAAATCTGTAAACATGAAAAAATAATGATGTGTCGAGAGCACTGATTGTACTCTCAGACTTGCTCTAACTTGTCATATTTGTCCTGTGAAAATGTTACAGAGTGTTTTAAAATGATTAGATATTTCCTAGCTCTTCAAAGAGACTTGAGAGATCAGATGATTATGATTTCAAAAAATAGATAATTCGGAAAGTTTTTCAACTATTCTTCATTGTTTTCCAAAGTCTTCTGAAAATGTTCCTTAACAAAATTCCTCTATTTCCGTCATAATCAAACATGAATTACCTTATGTAGTCATGTTCCTACTCAAAAATCAGACTTTCAGCATGAAATGGCTTCTCTATAGTTATTGGCGTCTCTCAAATCACTGTTTTTAATTTTAGTATCTGCTTTTCATGTGGCTTTGGGGTTTTTTTTCACTGTTTCCAGTTTGCATGATTTTTATATGGCATTACTAGAAATCTGTCTATCTCATCTCATTGAATACCGTGAAGGTATCAAGGGCGCTGTGGTTTCAAGAAAATTATCTGTATGTCCTTAGCCTTACTTATGACAATTTTCAGATTTTCTTGTCCTGCATCTGAGTTTCTCTTATGTTTTCTTTGAGTTTCTCACCTTCTGATGTTTGTTTCCTAGAGCTACCTTTTTCTTAAGTAGTAAAACCACGCAGATGGATATAACAGATACTGCCTCTTGTGAATCAAAGTGTGACAGATTGTGTCTGTAAAAACGAAAACTAAAATTAACTAATTTGAATGAGCACACAGAAAGTTTATCATTGTTACCAACACATTTGGCATTAAAAACTTGTGTCTGGTAGTCTTCAATATCAGATGCAAGATGGTCGAATCAGTCAGTTTCTCAGCATGAAATACTGTATGTTGTTAATACTTCAAGAACTAATCCCTGGAGCATTAATCAAGAAGAATGGGCTTTTAAAAAAATCTCCTGTTGATGAATTTAAAATACTGCTTTACATATTAGTGTCTAGAATGTAAAACACAATGTCATTTATGCTTTCATAGACTACAGCTAACTGAATCTCTCAATGCTGCTCTGGAAATATAGTTTATTCCTTTTGAAAATTGAAAATTAAATAATGTGTTGTTCAACAATATGATTTTGTGTAGCAAACTATTTTGTCTTAATTTATATGAAAACTAAATAAGAAATTAATAGATTTTTCAATGAGTTACCTTGGAGTTTGTGTTATACAGCAACTAAGTAATGTCTATATGTAAAATTATATACTAATATTTGATGCTAAGAATTTTGTATTTCAGAGATTCAACCGAGGTGGTTGTGCATTCGGCTGATGCATTTGCACCTGTGGCCTACCTTCATTTTTTAAAATTACACCTGGAGAATAAGGCAAGTAGATTGCAAATGTTGTCTTCCTTTAAAGCTCTATGCATGCTTTCTATTTTTATGTTGCTTTGTCACAGTTTGGAGTGAACCTACATATTCTCATGTGGGTGTACTTTCAAATAACAATGTACATATTTAGTTGAATTTCAGAACTTACCATAAGGAAAAACTCAACACAAATGCTTCCTTGTGTCAAATGAATGAATGGAGGTAGTATATTTGTGTAACATTTTTCATCTTGAAACCTCAAGGTGCTCAGCCAACGTGGTTCAGTCAAGCAGATGTGTAACCTGTGTAATACAGCTAGCCCCACTGTGGAACACAGCTGTATTAGGCAACTGTATGAGCAGTGTTGATTTGCTGGGAGGTGGCATCTCTTTTTGCTGTTTCTGATGTAAAGTGGATGATATAAAAACTTGCTGACCCGCAAGTGCTTGAGTTTTAAACATTCTGTTTTTCGTTTTATCTTTTCCATATGAAAGATACATCTAATGAATGACTTCAAATCATGTAGAGGAGATTATCCTGGTCAAAGATCTTAAAGGAATCAGTAGTAGTTCACTAGGATTCATTCTTTTAGCTTATGATTCCATGGCAACAGCAGAACAGGAATAGGAACTCTAGTGGTTTAAATATTACAGACTTTTATGGGAGCAGAGCTAAGAAGGTCAAAACAGAAGTTATTTTTCTTAGTATTTGTCATCACATTTCTATTTTTCTTTTCATTATTTTACGGGTAAAATGATTTTTTTTTCCTCCTGAACATCTGTAAGGCTTGTATTTTGTTGAAGAGAGTGCCTCATGATCTTCCTACTACTGTTGCAGTCACCTTTTTATAGGTCTTCCTACTTCTTTCTACACTTTGAAGATCACTAAATCTCTTCTAGGTACGGGGATTGTTATAGAATATTATTATATTGGTGTTTTACATTTCATGTTTCTCGAGCGTCTACATTTCCTGAATTTCTTTCAGTAGATCATGCCTTTTCTTCCCTCTTTTTTAATTTTATTGCTCCAAACAGATAAAGTACCAGTACATTTTTCTTCTATGATGGCCTCATTCTTGCCTTGTAAAGTAAATTGTATTTCATCCTGTCAATTTCTAGTTTGGGATTTCTTTCAAAAATAAAACATTAAATATTTGTGTGGGAGACTGTGAAAAGGATATCAACTATGTGAAGCAAAACCAAATAGGCTGAATAAAGGAAAATTTGGGAGCGGGGCATGGTGGGGAAGAGTGATAATATATTAATATTTCTTTGGGGGCACTGACTTTATTGCTCATGGCAAACTTGATGCTAAAATGCACCATACATCACTACAATGTGACAGGCTAGAGAAAATGAAAAACACAAAGCTTTACATAAATCAGGAAAAAAATCATATTAAAATGCATAACATTTTATATAAGAATCAAGATTTTACTTTTATCTATTCAGAAGCTCTTTTCCCCTTTCTATGTAGATGGTTTAGATTTGGTTAAAGCCTCACAGTTTCAAGCAGTGTTGTAGTAAATTATATTTCAAATCCATTGTAGACAAAGCTGTCACACTCTCAAAGGAGTAAGGTTTACAGAGGCTTGCTCTGGATTTTGGTATATAAGCTAATGTCTTGTAGTTAAAAGGAAAATAGTATATTTTCTGCAGTGGTTGTCTCATAAGGAAAAGCAATCTTTTGGCTATAGATTATTTTATGTCATGATAAAATAAGCTAGGTTTTCAAGAAGTTATGAATATGGAGAACCAGTTAGTCTTTCAGAGCATAACTTGTTACTGAGTTAGCATGGTTTAACTGCATAATGATAAAAAGATGCCTTCAAGATCTGTAGCACTGTACTTTTTCTCACTATTTGGTGTTTACAAGCTCTACACAAAAATTTAAGTATCAGTTAGTAATTCAGCACTTAAAAGCCAATCCTACAATAACAAATCACTGTAGGGAA
>NW_009216298.1:20644-40644 GCF_000690835.1 Fulmarus glacialis
CTTTAGAAGGAGAACTAATTTTAGTTTCAGGCTTTCAAGGGATTACTGAAAATTGGGCAAAAAGTAGTCCATTATGAACAACGTGTAAAAGTAGCCACTTGTGTAAGCACTTTGTAGAAACCATTAATAGACTGCAGAGTGATGTGTAATTCTAATAAGTATTATGACATCAGTTTTGTTACCATTTCAACTGAGACACATACATATTTTTAACTTTTATTGTATATTCATTTTATCTTCGTTATGTGCCACAGGTGTTAATTTTACATTCTTTGAATTTTCTTTTATAATCATTATGCAATTATAGCTAGTGTACATTAGATTCTGCTGTCTTTCCTCCTCTATCATGCATTTTCTTCAGCTAAATCTCTTCATGTTTAACTACAAAGCCTGCGTAGAAATTTGTTTTAGATTGTTTCTGGCAGCAAAATGAGCCCTTGTGCCTGGGGGAAAATAACATTTTACTCACTGTTCTGGTTTAATACACTACTGTGCAACTTCAAGATATGTTTTTGCATAATAATTGAAGCTTTTTTTTAACACACCCTCTTTTCTTTCATTACCGGTGATACAGAAAAGGCTAAAGAGATAAATAAATAAGGGTTTTATTATTAAAACATTATTAAAAGTTTGGTAAACACGGCTTAAGATAACTTTTTGTAGGCATTTTACAAAAACATTAAGAATAAATAATAATGCTAATAAAATACTAATGCTCAAAATTCATCAATGTCTTATTCACTTCATGGTAAAAAACAAGGTCACCACTGTGACGTACATAATACAGATACTTAGCTTCATCAGTATTTTGCTTTGCCAATAAGACTGTCACATTGTACATTTAAAATGTAGAACGTTTTTTGTTGAGGGGAGGCAATTTCTGAAGCATATTCCAGAATCTTTAAATCAAGTATATCGGCTTTTGTATTTAATACAAATTTAAATTTGAATATTTTCAATTAGGAAAAAATACAACTGTGAAACAATTTTTTTTACTTTGACAGCACAATGAACTTGCAAAACATTTTTATTTTCCCCATATTATACTATTCTGTTACTTTGTTAAATTGTGTTGGCTTTTGGATGATCAGAATCAGAAATTAAAGCTGTTGGAGCTTCTGCTGATGTCAACATACATCTGATGACCATAGTGAACATATTAGCTGTCATTCATGCTTTAAGATTTGCTCTTTCCCACATGCAATAATGAATACTTTGTTCCCCGAGTTCCAATGAGTAGGAGCACACATAAATCGAACAATACAAGCTGTGAAACTGCAGCCCCTTAACTTAGGGATAGTTCAGATTTAGAGGGAGTCATGTAGTTTTCTTTCTACAGTTGGCAGAAGAAAGGAGCCTGTTTGCTTGTAAGAGATACAGGAATCATGCCTGCTGCTGCTCGCTCTTGTAGCATATTATTGCATTATATTTACGTATCATAAATTGATATTGTGAGACTTATTTGTTTTCCTGTTTGTAAAAAGATCTTGACCTATTTGGGTAGAACACATTTCAGAAGTGCAAGCAGTTATGCCCCTGTTAAACATCAGCAAATCTATTTCACGGGTCAATTTGGAGATGATTTTAAAAACACTTCTAAAAGTTAGAAAAGGTATTTGGGAGGTATTTACATGCCCTGTGTACTAAAGGAGCATGATCCTGCAGGTTAGATTTGATTTAACTTTGTAACTAATTTCTGCCCAGTTCCTTCTGGCCTGAATTATTTTACTTAATCTCCACTTAGCTGTAGAATTAAGTGAGTGATGTCAGGGGGAACAGGAAGGAATTACAAGTTGCAAAATATGTTTTGTTGGTGGCATTGTGGGTGGCATTTTTCGAATACTTTGTCATCATTGAATGATACTTCTCCTAGGTAACCTTTA
Source organism: Fulmarus glacialis (assembly GCF_000690835.1). Taxonomy (NCBI): domain Eukaryota; kingdom Metazoa; phylum Chordata; class Aves; order Procellariiformes; family Procellariidae; genus Fulmarus; species Fulmarus glacialis. Next base: position 22,528 of record NW_009216298.1, read on the forward strand.
GTTTCCCTTCTGCATCATAAAAATATAGATAACCCTTGTAGTTATGTTTTCTAAACTTTGTAACAAATACTGCAAAATTTTTTTGTACACTGATTTATTTCAAACACTAAGATAATAAAGAAAGGATTTTCTTTCCTACTCCATTTGATTGCAGATTCAGTCCAGTTCTCTGAGAAAAGAGAATTTTTTGTTTTCTTTTCATAATGAAGAGACTTCATTTGAAAGCCCTTCAGAATAAAGGACTTTCTTTCCTATGTGTCTGTGTATTGTACTTGAAATACTGCAAGGAGATGTATGTGGTCTCTCTCATTGTATTTATTTCAAGGAGTTCTGTTATCAAGGTACGCCACAAAGAATAAAGAGATTATCATAGTCTTTCCTTATGTCTTCTGAGCTCTCTGCCCCACTGTATTCTCGTTGCTGCTCAGTGGGAGAACTATCAGTTTTGGAATTGTGTTATGATAGGTTTTTATACCAGTTTCTGTAGTGGAGAATGTAAGCTTTTTAAGGCAATCTGTTGTTTTCATAAAAGACCACTGCATGGAATTTCAGCTATATCAGTCAAAGTCCTAGCTCCAAGGCTTTTTCAGGAGGAGAATTTGGATGTTGGAACACTCGTGCATTTGCTTAACTTCATTCTGAGCGCACTTGCATCAATGACATGAGTTATGTGATTACGGTTAAGCATATGCATGCATGCAGGCTCTGATCCAAAATTAGGTTGGTATCACAATGTACAGTGGGTGTGGGAGAAACAGTGTAACAAATGGGAAAATATATTGCTTCTGTGAAGTAACATGAAAATGTTATGTGATAAAATAGGTTCTGTAAGATTTAATTAAAATGTCATTATCGCAAGCTTGATTTTTTGTTTTTCAAGTGATGAGAATATTATGCAGGGAAAGTTAGTCTGTTTGTGGCAGTCTATAACTTTAAGTTTTAAATTCTTAGATTACTTTCTCTGTCGACAGGCATGGAAGACCAACATTTGTATGAGATTTGAATATAGCTACTAAACAGAGTCTGGCAGCTCTACTTAGGCTGGCATTGAGCCTGTTGTTCTTCTTACGCCAGGTTCCACACCTAATACTTCTGCTGTAGCCTGCACCTGTGCTGCTGCGGAAAGTGATTGATTACCTATGTTTTTGGAGCATTGTGGGAGTCGGCCTTGAATGAATCATTGTGATGTATCATAGGCATTGAAATCAACAGTAGTCTATAATTATTTTTATGGTCTTTGGTGTATGTGAGAGACATTGTAGAATTTCTAATATTTCTCAGTAATTTCCAAAAATTTTGCAACTGACCAGCTGTTTGTGTATGTTGTAAACACACATGTATAATTTTATTTATATCTGTGAAGCAATATTGATATAAGCTTAACAATTTATAAAATATTGACATATTTAGGAAGAAAGGGATGTGACTGTGGATGATATGAAAATTTCATGCAGCATCAATTTGGGATATTTGTAATATTAACAAGTTACAAAGCTACAGGGGAGTTCTGTAGGTTACACCAAACCAGTTGTGATACAGTCTGTGAGTCTCACTACATCCCCATGAATTTTTTATGAAGCACATTTTGCAGAAAACATGTTTAGAAACATAGTTGAAAGAACAATTTTCCCAGATGGCATAAAACTGGAATAGGTGCTCTTTTCATGTTCACTTGCAGAGCGTATAAATTCAGTCCTCCAGGTTAGGGAATGGAGAGAAGTTACAGGTCTCTAATAATACCTACAGAAGATGTCTGTAGCTGTAGATCTCTTAAAAGGTAATTATGTAAAGCTTAACAAAAGCGAGAAACAAAGTGGCTGTCATACTGGCAAGCTGGAACTTTTCCCTTTCCAGTTAACATATTTTTTGCCTAGTGATGGATTGTTATACCATATTGAAGTTAAAATCCAGGTGATGTAAAAACAAAACCCAAAGCAGCACTGTGATAGTATCATTCATATCACCGTGTCTGTACATGCTTACTCAGGGTAGGACCAAGAGCTGCAAACTCTGTATATGTTACATTAGTACTCAGCGAATGCCCGTGCTACAATGCAAATTGATTGTTTCATGATGGACATTACAAATTAGCCAGTGAAGGCAACTAATTTAATAAAACAACAATTTGCAAGAAGGAAATGGTAGCATTTCTAGCAATTCATGCCACTATTCAGTCTGTATATTTCTATAAAGCAATGTTTCATGGATTAAAAAAATAGAAACTTAAAAAAAAAAAAAATTAAAAAATGGAATTTTCTTGGTTCTTGTAGCATAATCCAGCTTAAGTTCTAGTTCTATTACAGATTTGTGTTCTGCTTCTGTATTTTCTAAGTCATACCTGAAGGGTTAGGGGCTATCAGGCAGCCCTCTGGGAAATTGCAAAATATGTCAACGGGCAGCAGTAGTCGAAGGTGTAATTCAATGAGCGGGAAATAGTACAGATGCTGTTGGATGCTTGTATATTGTAATGTTGGAATGCATGTCGTGATTTGTGCTAAATTGCAGTTTTCATCTTTGCGCTATTATGTTACCTTTAGTTGACTTCTTTTAACCTCTCATGTACAATTGATTCACATAAAGTAGATTATTGCCTTGACTTTCATGCCTTTCTTGGAGGAATGAATAAAATGAGGTCCAATCAAAGAACATCAGCCCCTCTTAGAGCATAGCTTTAGTGTTTACAGTGCTTATAAAACTCCCCTTGAGCCTTTTTAGAAGCAGCAGAGCTGAGTTTCCTCTCATAGGTAATGACCTTTTTGTAATTTAGCCTTTCCTGAGGATTTCCAAATACACTTCTTTAACTTAACTGGATCCTTTTTCTCTCCAGTGAAGTCAAATATCAATGTAAATGCTGAGTTCTCATTGCGGACTTCTGATGCATACTATAGTTTTCTGCCTTTTTTTTCTCACTTTTTTTTTTTTGCTTAATATCAAGAGAAAACTTTTGAAGTTGCAATAAGATATGCTTTCTTTTCCAAAGGAAAGAAAAAAATACAATAAAATTAATTTTTTTAAAGAACATCTATATTCAGATATGATTAGTGATTTTTAATATATCCCATTTTGTTTGACAGCTTGATGAGATCTAATTGTTAAAAAGCAGAGAATGCAGAGAGTCAAACTTCAGGTGACCTTATGAGTGCTTCGCTGTATAATGTTAATATTCTTTTTCATAGACATTTTGCATGGAAATTCTATAGATAGTACAATAATTTGTGAGCTAAAAGAATATTCAGCAATTTCTAATCCATATTTAAGGATTGCCAAAGGCTTCATATTTTGTCAACTTTTAATCTTGCTTTATTTGGCTTTATTATCATTTTTGTGAATTTAGTATTTAAGAAGCCTGCAATAAAATGCATGGTTAGACACTGTATGAAATTTGAGACCTTTGAGCAGAAAATTAATCGATAAAATCTGGAGTTACAGCATGCAGTGATGTTTGGTTAAGGTTTACGGATAAATTCTGTCACATTTCATATTGTTTTTAGATGAAGACAAGTAGTATTAGCCAAGCTAGTGATCCCAAAGCCAACATGCTCTGCAGATTAGGCTGCCTTAGAAAATCAGATAGAAGAGAGTAGGTGTTCTGATTGCTCTAAAATTAAAAAAATATATATGTATGCTGTAATTACATGACTTGTTGAAACGATAACGAACACAGAATGTTGGAAGGCTGGTCAGTACACACTCTGCCTGTGTATTTTGCTTTAAAAGGCATGCTGGGTAGTTTTCTCTTCCGAGGCCTAAGAAAGCATTTGGGAAGAAGAGAAGGTACAGTGAATTATTTTCCTTCCTTGTCAGGAAATTATTTTGATGTATAAATCTTGGGATATGCTCTTTCCTCAAAACTCTGAGCATCCCAAAGCGTGGTGAGTTTGATGGAAGGGATAGTCTTTGAGACTTTTTTTTTTTTACATGAACTGCATTCATTCAAGGTTCCACAAAGTTTTAAAACTTTCGTGTTAGTCTTTTGCTCTGTTTCAAGTGTTTAGTGACAGTGTTAATTATCAAATTGTTACTTTGTTCCTTTTTTCACTTAATTCATACTATTTTTGGAAAACATAGTGGTTCTGTATTTCCTGTAATTGTGGAATAGCATTTCTTCATCATAGTATTCTTTATGTCTCTTATCTTGAGCCTCACTGTTTTCCATATTTACTACTAAATCTGCATTTTTATTCCGTATGATATATCAACAGGAGCACATTGTATTCTGCCAGTTTCTGCAGTCTAAATAGTGTGAAATCATAATGCTGTTCTTCCATTAATTGTTCTAAGCTTACATACCCATTGAACTATAGTATTTTTTGTAATTGAAACCCAAAATTTGAATGATAAAATGTGCTGATTTCATGCTGCTTGGCATGCTTGTTTACTTGCTTATTTTGTAATGTTTGTCTCAAGCAGGGGGAATCTTCAGGGACATTTATGGTCAATAGCTGTTCTTGTGAGGTAAACTGCAGTGATGACGATATTTTCCCTTCATCAGAAGAGGATGAACCACAGGAAAACGTTCCAGTCATCTGGAAGTCTTTGAAACATAATTCTCTGGATTTCAGTGAGTCTTGCACAGCTTTCATTAGAAAAATAATATTGAATATTTCATGCTGTGGCGGACTACGCTGTTAATTACTCTAAGAACATTCCTCGAAAGAATGTTCATGACCTTTAATAATCAGTCTGGGGAAAAAAAAAAGAGATCCTACTACAAAGCTGTTTTCTGATAGGAATCAATAGATCTGTAGTAATGGAGCATTTCAAGTTATTTTACAAAAAGAGCATAACCCATTTTTTTTTTTTCTTTCTTTCAGAAAACACACATTAATGTGTTCTGTTTGCCTGAATAAAATTACTATAATATAATCATTAATTTGAATGGAAGGCTTGAGTTTTATTTAAAAGGTCTAACCACACCTGTGCAAATACTCTGCTGTTTTTAAATTGAAGATAGAAAAGCAAACTCTAAAATGAAGTACAAAATGCAACCATTCAACTTGCTTACGTAGTGTATGAGTTTGTCCCCACCCAAGTAGCCTCAGAGTGACATGCATGATCGAGTTTAGCAGCCTAGCATGCTTAGCCAGTGTCTTGGGTGAGCTGCAGTAACTAATCATATGGCTGATATTAGCACTGCCTCAAACATGAGGTGATTAATGCAAGATAAACCTGAGTTCATAGATTGGTACCTCACTGAAGTACCACAGCATCACTGTTACCCTACACCCAAAGATTAGTAAACTTTTCCTGAAAACTAAGTTTCATAGCATAACAGTGTTTGATATTGAATGGTATTTAGGCTCTTGAATATGGATAAGTGCCTGGTGGGATGTTAAAAAATGCCTAAACATGTTATGCATTTGCTAAGATGATCAGGTTAAACACCTAACTTCCTTTAAAATTTGGCATATAAGTTTGAAAATCTGTTCCTGTGTCACTTAGATACTTCTGAAAATTTTAGCTTTTCCGTGTCACGTCTTGTGCCAAGTCTGTATCAGAACAGGTAGAGAAACTGTAAAAGGTCAGCAAAAATGGAGAGGAGGAGAGAAAGTATTGAAATTCTCAGCTAAATACTACTTGCAGGCATATTTTCTGAAGGCAGTGTTGGAGAAAGATTTGTCAAGTAGCATTTGGAAGATTTGTTACCAGCACATTTTTAAGTTTTTGCTTTATATCTGTTTGTCTGTAAATATTTTTTGACGATTTTTTTACAGTTTGTGATTTTTTTTTTTTCTGTAGAAGTTATTCTTACTTAAACAATTTAAAATTTATTCTATGTTAATCTGAAATGTTTCATTATTATAATCATAGTGCTTCATTTCCCATAGCTAAGACATTTGGAAGTTCAGGAAAATCCCTGAGTGGTTACCAGTGGTTTTCAGGTATCACTGCCTACTTCCTTCCGTCAAAAGGCAAAAATGCTCAAGAGGCAGCAAGGGAAGCATTTTCTTCTCTCCAAGGTAGTTTATTCATTTAATACATTATCTGCTGTTAACTATACTGTTTTTAATATGGTATTAAGTAAGAATCTGTATTGTCATATGGTTTTATAAATTTAAATGGTGTGGTTGTCAGTTTGGAATCTCGTTTTGCATGTGATGGAATCACTGATATCAGGACTGCCAGCTTTAATATTGAACACATCATAATTTGACTGGCTTTTGAAGACCCTAGAAAGCCAGAGTAGTGTTCATATCACTGTAACAACAGTATTTCCACAGTACTTACTCTCTTTATAACTTGCTTTATAGCTTTCGTGCAATATATACTGTGTGTGTGAGTATGCATATGTGCTATGGATGCTGTTACTTGCTAAAGCACTTTTGTAGCTACTATAATTTTAAATTAAGTTTTCTAGAAAGCTGTTGCGCATTTTGGCATCTAGGATTAGGTCAGTAGCAGTAAATCTCATTTATATTCTTAATGTAAAGGAGAAATTGCTGTCTTGGGAATCATGAAATCCAGGTTCCTTACTATCCCCCTCTTACAAGATACTGACATAAAAAATGAAGTGTTGTTTTGTATTTTTTTTGTCATTCTAAATTTTAAGTAAAGCATGTTTATACAGGCTTCTTTTCATTCATAAAAATGGAAATAATTTTTAGTATATAAATGGGTATGCTCATATTCTTGTTCATGAATTTGCCCAGGGTATTGTCGTATAAAATCTTATTTTTTGCACATGCAGCTGAGTATTCACAATTGAATACAGGGTGATAAAGCAACCCTAGAATTTTTTCAGAAGCAAAAAAGTTATACTTTGTAGAAGGTCATTAAGCTAGTTTTTGACTGCTTGGAAATCAGCAAGGTGGATGTGATCAAACTTTTAGTAAAAGACAATAGTATTTAGTGTAAACCTTCTGGGCATAATCTATAAATTGAAGCAAAAGGGTTGTGTAATGTTTTATTTTGTTCTCATTATATGTAATGGAAATCTGCCAGTACAAACATTATATATTTTTACCTTAGCATCTGTCAAAAAAGATTGTGTCTCTGACTAGTACAATAGCCTATTGCTTTCAGCAAATCACTTGCATTAGCTGTGTTACAGTTAAAAAAAAAAAAAAAGGTATTTTTCTCATCCTTGGTAGAAAATGTCAGTTCTTGCATTTCCTTTCATTCTTCTCTTTTTGGAAGTGGGTGTGGAAGACTGAATGAATTATGGTTTTGTCATGGCAAAAAAACCAATTTGTTTCTGAGAACTGAACTGATCTGCAAATATGCACAAGGCTTTTTCTGAACTCATACTTACTATCTATACAGCAGTTCAGTCTTCAGTGCTGTGAGAATAGAATAAGCACAGTCCTTTTAACCTCTTTTCTGGGTTAACTGATTTAATCACCTGCCAAAAGGATTCAGAAATGGAAATTTATTACTAGATGTTATGAAACATGGTTGTTCCGTAAAGTGGATGGAACTCTCCTGTGAAGTCAAGAACGGGAGGGAATGCAGTACCTTACTGTTTACGTTTATTTTCTTAAACTCTTTTGTTAAACTTTTCTTTAGATATGATTGGAAGATGACAAAGATTGCAGTGCTTTATATAACACAGCTCTGGTGCAGCTGTACCATGGCAAAGCTCCATAGCTCGAAGGGAACTACATAGATTTTTATTATATGAAAATTTAGTCTAAAATGCTACTTCCTGTAGACAGTGTGGAATACTGTCTTTTGTGGCTCTCAGCCGCAAATGGATCCTGGATAACCCATTTCAAAAAATTAAGCTGTACTCGGCCAGTGTTATCTTTTGGGTCAGTTCTTTTTAGGCAGTTCTGCCTAAGTAATGATGAGTCTCACCTGATCATATTTTATAAATTATTAGGAACAGTGAATGGCTTGAAATTCAACAGAAAGCCTGTACGGTTTCCCTGTACATCCTGGAGATGTGATGTGTAAGAGTCCTCTCCTTGGGAAACAGAACTTCTTGTTAAGAACCGAAGCGGTGGGTTGGTAACTGGTTCATCATTTATGCCTTTCTACTAGATAGAGTGCTTGGGAGGTCAATTTTATTCTGCTTACAAGCTAGGGAGAAATTATTTCCCATCATCCCTCTAATTCATGCAGAAGAAAAGGGAATTGTACTTTTACGTTAAGAAAATTTTTTAAAATAAAGCTAGAAATTACTAATTTATCCAAATCTCTTTGCCTTCAACTTGCTTTAATACTGTTACGTGTCCACAAATTAGAGTTAGTTTATTGGTTTATGCATTTTAAATTTAGACTGGGTGGGAGGCGGGGGACGGGACAGGACGTTCAGTCTGGTCTTTTTTTTTCCCTTCCAGTATTCCATATAATGCTGCAGAACTTTTAACTGCAGGCCAAAACTCTTTCTTCTTAACTAAAATGCTGGCTGGAAATTTGAAAAATGTCCTTGTTTCCTCCTTGACTGATGACATAGCAGATGGTATTGAGCTAGTGATTGCTATCAGCAGCATTCAAATACATTTATATTTCTGGGTAGAATTATCATTGTGTGCTAATTTCTCAGCTGATATTTCTGGAGATGTATCTTGACTTCATAGGAGTTCTATGTCAATTGCTATATAATCTCTTATATCACTTAGCGCACACTTGCTTTTCCATCCATGAGAATTCCCCTCTTCAGATTGCCAACACTAATGGCAGTATGATTAAGCAAAGTTGAGACATTTAGAGCAAAATTCAGTATTGGTGTGACCAAACTAACCTTTATGGAAGTGTGCGAACTCCTGAACTGTCTTTAAAAGGACAGAAAAGTTTTACACAGAAAGTATTTGTTTCTCACTAAGGCAACAGCCAACAGAGATTGTCTTTGTACTTTTGTTCTTCTCCACTGGAAAACAAATATATGCGTATATACAGGTATGCACAGTAACATTAAAGGGCAAGATTCCCAAAGTTACACTGAGAAGAGCTTTATGTAGCTCATTTAAGTTAGGTCACATGGGACTGTTGTTATATATGTTCTATATTCAGAGAAGATTTTGTCATAATTTAGTTTCTATTGCTCATGAATTACAAAAGGTCCACACTGCAGAGCTGATTCGCGTATCTTGTTATGGTATTGACTATGTAAGAGTAATACATTCTCCTTAAGTGCTATGACTGGAATCTTCCATGCACACACATTCAGATGATCTTGACTTCCCAGTATCTTTTCTTTGACTGTCTGCTTGAACTTTCCTCTGCTCTCATCTTGCCTTCATTTCTCCTGTGGCCACTTCTGTTTCATATTGTCTGTCTTGCCATTTATAACTCTTTGTTTATGCGGAGATTATTATTGCAGTGAGGGATTTTAAAAACAGCTTAGACAAGCATCTCTCTGGAATAGCATATAAATATTTGATCTTTTCTTTGAAGAGGGTGATGCACTGAAGGACCTCTTATTGTCCCTTCCAGTTCTGTACTTTTGTGATTCAAAGTCCTTTATAGATTACTAGCTGTGATAGACTGAAAATAAAAAAATATGAGATAATAAAACTTGTGGATACAAAGAATTTGGACTGTAACATATCTACATGCATTAATCCATGCTATGTTTTCTTGGGCAAGAATTCACCACTGCTCAGGGTGGATAAAATTTATTTGTATTATGTGTCTGTATATTTGGAAAACTAACATGAGAAGGAATTTCGTGGGGAAAAAAAAAGGTATTATGTGGGGAAAGATAGTATGTTGTAAAGCCTTCAGTCATGTTTAGGCAACTGTTAGGTTATTGGTTTTGCTGAACAAACCCAGGATGTCCATGCTGTCTTTCTACACACATTTAAAATATTCTGTCTTTAACGGCTATATTATTTTTATCCTGCAGCTAATATGACTTCAGAGGGATTGAAACAGAAGGATATTATTTTGGTTCATCTGTATATGAAGAGCATGAAAGATTTCAATGTTATAAATTCCGTTTATGTGACAGAATTTGATTTGTGTCCACCAGCAAGGTAGGATTAGACTACTGCTATAGTATATTTATGATACACTAATATACTGAATTATTATTACCATATTTATGAAGCTTTTGTCCAAATGTTTGTGCCTCACGGACTTAGAATTAGACTTTTGCTGCTTTTTGGAGTAATCACATCAGGGCTGCTCAACTCAAAAACACTAGGGTTGGAAATTCTTGCTTTAATTCATACCATAAGGTTTATAAATCCCCCCCCTATATGGACTTACAGAAGAATAATACATTTTTTGCAAGTCGCACTTCTTCTCTGTGACTTGATTGAATTGACAACTCTTTTGTATTGGTGGGGTTTTATTTGCTTTTCTTGTTTGTTTGCCTCCCTTGACCTGCTGGCAACGCTCTTCTGAATGCAGCCCAGGATATCATCAGCCCTCTTTGCCACAGGGGCACGTTGCTGGCTCATGTTCAACTTGGTGTTTATCAGGAACCTCTAGGTCCTTCTCTGCAAAGCTGCTTTCGAGCCAGTTGGCCCCCAGAATATACTGGACCATGAGTTTGTTCCTCCCCAGGTGCAGGACTTTAACTTCTCCTTGTCGAACTTCATGAAGTTCCTGTGTGCCTGTTTCTCCAACCTGTTGAGATCCATCTGGATAGCAACACAAACCGCTGATGTATCAGTCATTTCTCCCAGTTTTGTATCATCTGCAAACTTGCCAAGGGTACACTCTGCCCCATCATCCAGAATATTAATTAAGATGTTGAACAGGATTGGACCTGTATAGACTCCTGGGATACACTGCTAGTTACTGGCCACCTGCGAGACTTTGTGCCACTAATCTCCACCCTCTGGGCCGGGCCTTTCAGCCAGTTTTCAATCCAACTCACTGTCTACTCATCCAGCCCATACATCAACAGCTTCTCTGTGAGGATGTTATGGGAGACAGTGTTAAAAGCCTTACTGAAGCCTTACTATCAATGATTATTAAGTCTTCCTAAAAGTGATGAGGTTTGGAACCTTCTAGGTCCTTGTGACAAACCTTATTCACCTTGTTCTGTTTATTTTGTTAAATACAAAAGCAAAATTGTTAGCTGAGGAGGTGCCTGAGATACATATCATGAGATACTGGGAGTTATTTCAAGACAGTACCAATATATACTTACTCTGTTCCTTTTCTGCCCATGCTTACATGCACTTGGCTGTGATTGAAGATGAATACTGGACTAGATGGATCTTTGGCTTGATCCAGTGTGGTTGTTCTCAATGTCTTGTATTTCTGTCAGATAATGATTGTTAGCGGGTAGCTTAGCTACACTGACGTATTCAGTAAGAATGCAAATATGAAAAGAAATTATTTCAGACTTCTGAATACACTGATGCTAACACTTTCATTCATAGATCCCCAAATCATATCTTTTTAATATCTGCTGTACAGAATCTTAAATGTTTTCATCCAAGTCCACCCCTGACATAATGAAACAGCTTGATGGTCTGGGTATGCAGTATGTGATTCCTGTGTTATTTGGGTGTGTTGGGTTTTTTCCATTGGAAATTGGATAACAAACACCTAGCCCGTGAAATTTTTGTTGTGTTTTTTTTAAAAAGTTGTGTGTTAAAACTAACTTTCCATTTGTAAATTCTTTATTGCCTTTGTCAAAAAGGCTTATTTCTTATTACAGTAATTCATGTTCTTAAGCATCTGAGATAATATGCTTAGTATGCAGAACTGCTATAGCTTGAAAAATTCAACTTGGATCATAGGTTAATACAGATTGGAAGGGACCTCTGGAGGTCATCTAGTCCAATCCTCTGCTCAAAGCAGGGTCAACTGTGATGTCAGACCTCATGTCTTGTTCATATTTTTAAAACCAAATGTTTAGCAATTTTCTAGTGTAAAATACTATATTTTATACTCCTATTATGGAATATGAAGTATAGTATAGGTATGTGAATTTTAAGTATAGCATGACAAATAGTTAAAAGACATTGTTGAGATAATGTATATCATCATAGATTTACATTCTCCTACACTGTCTAGGTGTCAGAAGAGACTAAAAGAGAGCAGGAAGAGGCTTCTTCGAGATGCTGATTGTAGGCCAGGATTACTAAATCACAGAGGGATGGAGTGTTGTTTGTGTGTGCCTTCAGAGGAGGCATCTAGTCCCAGCTGTAAACTACACAAAATGAGTGTCCATTGCTATGTATCTTAAGTTTTCTTTATGACACTTAACTTCTCCCGATTTAGCTTCCTTCATTTCTCATGCTGCTGCATGTTTTAAGGCTCCGCATTTGCATAGCCAGCCACATAGTCTTCCATCACTAAAATAACAGGTAGAAAGATTAGGAAGTTGCAGGAAAATGTCTGTTTATGGTTATTTTTATGGAACAAACAGATTTATGTTGCATTTTGTCCAGAAGAAAAATTATACAGCAGTTTGCATGGCTGCATCATTGCATTATGCACAGAGACCTGGTTGTGGGAGTTCTCACAAGCAATATGCTGGAAGCACTGACTCAGGGTGTGGATCTGCACTAAATTTGCAAAATTGTCTTGAAAATTTACCAGCCCAAGCAGAAAATCCATTCATCCATGCTTATGATGATGGTAATGAGAAAAAAATACTGTATTTGCATGTGGGAGGAGGGGAGAAAAATAGTTCTCTTGGAAGAAATAGGCAAGACGAGAAGAATTTTGTAAGTTTATGTTATATGATATGTCAAGGAACAAGTAATTTTTTGTTGGATTCCTGCTTGGAGCTAAATGACTTTTTTATGCATGGACTGCAAATATAATTATTTTTCAGGCTTTGAAATGTTGATTTCCCCCTAACCCTCTTTGCTTTTTCACTGGCCCCATGCAACGGACTGTCTGTCTGTCTGTCCAGGCACTCAGTCTTCCTTGGAGCAAACAAAAGTGAACTTTTTAAATGAATGTTTAAGTAGGTTTTCAGTCCTGTCGTAAGTGTGTCTCTGTCATGCAACTTGAAGTATAACAGAAAAATATGCTCAGTATTGCATGATAACATGTGAGAAGGGTGTAAAGGAACAATAAGCTGCTGCTTTTTAGAAACCTGAACCTCTAGTCCAACCATTGGAAGGAGATTCAGTGAAAAATGTGTGGAGGTAAGAATATGACAATGATACACTCAGTTTGAAGGCTGCTTAGCATAGCTTATCTGGCATTTCCAGAGTTGGGTGGTCAAGGTTTTTGTAATACAAGAACTCATGTATTCTTAATAAAGTAATACGCATCATAAAAATAATCAAATGGAAATGAGCCATTGGCTATGGTGCTAGTTTCTCCTTGGTAATGGAAATTATCTTGCTGGAAGCCTGAAGTTGATCATTAGTTGGAGAGGAGACAACAGTGTAAATGCTAGCAGGTTATTGTGATACCATAGCTTTTGTTTTATGTTCCTGACAAAATTTCATAACATAGTATCCAAACGAAAAACCCATGGAAAATAAATGCTGAAAGTTGGTGCAAGCAAACTTTCTGTTTGAAAAAAATAATTGTCTTGTGTTTTCAGAGTATGTGTGGAAACCCTGTTACCTGATGGAGTACTGTTTTGCATTGACTGCCTTGCACATAAGTATGACTTTGCAACGGATGATGTGTTACGTGATGAAAAACTGGTCATGCATGTACAGAGCATTTCCCACTGGGCACCTGCTAGCATAGGACCTTACAGTCAGTCCATCAAGGTAGGAAATCTTTGTTATTTCATGTGAACTACATGTCAGTTTACTGAAATAAGTACAGTTATAAAGTCTCCTTCTCTCCCATCTGAATGTGCAAAAGAAAATGTGTAAAAAAAAAAAAAATTAAAAATGAGCATTTTGAATTTGTATTTTTAAAACTTATGGACGAAACAAAAACTCAACCCGCATCAGTCTTTCATTTTGTGATCATAAGACAAGTTAAATTATTCTTTGCAGAGAATCTCAAGAACAGCCTACTTTTGTTGTATATTATAATTAGATCAAATAATTGTGTCACACATACACTTTTATAACCTGCCTAGAATACAAATACAATTTAGGAACATCCGAGGATATCTGGAGATAGTAAAGTATCATGGAAAAGTGGACCAAAAATTTGAATAAAAAGCCTTTTTCCTAACATGGTACCTCTTGCCCAGCTAGTACCGTTCTGACAATTGAGGAAGTGTCTCACCTTTTCTGTCGGAAAAAATGTATATATCCCTTTCTTACCAATACTCCTTTTGTGTAATATGTTGTCCAGTCCAAATTATTGTGTGGTGCAAACTGATTTAAGCAATGTGTTATGGCATCTGTTTAAATTTCCTGAAACGTCTTTGAGTCTGCAAACCCACCTAGTATAATGGCCATGAAATTGTACTTTGTTTTGTCTTTGTGCCATTTTACAGAAAATTTCAGGAATAGTATTTTGCTTCAGAAGCTTATGTAGAATTTTTTTCATTTGCAGGAGGAAATGTTGGTAGATAACTACTGTATTAATCTTCTGGTTATAGCAGGGTGGGTTTTTATCATCTGTGTATATCTGTTTTTCTTGAGAAAGCAGAAAGTTGGTTTATTTAAACTTTCTTCCATTCAGTCTTACACCTTGACGGTCATAATTGTATCATGTCATGCATAGTCCTGCAAAGATAAAATTTAATAAGCCTTGCACCTTTGTATTTGGAGAAACTTCTCTGATACATCATTGCAACTAATCTGTATTACTGTCCTGGAGCTGGCGTAGACTAAATCAGAAAAGGGTGTGAACTGAAAATTGCTTCAGTAACCCAGCAGTCGCATGCTGTAAACGGACAATAAGCAGGCACTGCCAGTCTCTTGGATCTCCTGGTGGTATGGGACAGTCAACATAGCCAAGGAAAGGCTCCTTTCTCTTCAAATATAGTGTAACCAGTAACATTGGTCAACAATTTAAACATTAAGGAAAACTTTCCACTGTTTTTTGATTGGTTTGTTGTTGTTGTTTTTTTCCCAAGGGAATGTTTTAGTCAAGCAACATTATTTTCCCTTGAGGTAGAAAATAAGTATTTTTACTTTTAAAATCCAATGACCACAGGAGTAAAGAAACAGTAATGAAAAGCTGCACCTCTGCTACAGCACCACTCACTCTTCATCCTTTATGGATAAGTTCTGTCTCCAGTCCACAAACACCTGTATGGGGAATTGGTAATATACATACCAGCAATAGTTTTAATTTTCCTTTGCCAGATTTTGCCTTACTACTACCACCAGTATGTTTCATCTGAGTATCAATATTCAACATTATCCTGGTTTTATCTTGCTAAGAATCTTTGACTTTTTGGTAACATATTGCTATTCTGCAGAGCTTGATCCAGTAAACGTCAAAAGAATATTCTTTTCTTGTTTGTTTGTTTCAGTAAACGTGTCTTATATTTAAATAATTTTTTTCCTTTCTAAAACAGCATATAGAAGATACAACCTATAAAACCTTTTCATAAGAATACATCACGGAGGAATGCATAAGTGCATAAACAATGTATTTGCACATGAAAATTTGTTAATGGAGGATATGGAACTTGTATCTTTTTAAATGTGAATTTTCCAAAATTAAAATCTTCGTTAGGTTCTTTTCAGAACTTCCTCGGACTCTGTATGGGCAGGTATTAAGCTCTTAAGGTCACCAGTGGCAGTAAAGCACTTCAGTATGTTTTAGGAATAGAATGTATTTTCCAGAATAAATAAGGAAGGAACAAAGGTGGTTTTTTAATCTTTATAGTCAACAAAAATGATTTGAAATTATAATAATTTTATGATGATGAAATGTTGATCAGTTTTGTATGTTTGAGGAACAGAAGCTTAATGATCTTAAAACAGTAAATGGTTATTACCCTTATGTTGTGTATCTGTAGATTTTGTTTGTCATTTGCTTGACAACAACTGGACAATTAAATTGTTGTCTTTTAAGTCCAATATGAAGTTTTGTGGACACTGGGGAATCATGTATTTTAGCACAGTATTTTTGCTCAGTTCAGAATAGGCCAAGGACTGTAATGTTCAGGGTATTGCAAGTTGGGATTGATGTGCGCTGGCATGTAAGAGCGGAGCTGGCAGCAGGAAGGTGTAGGTAGTTCATGCAAGCTATGGAATTCACACTTCAGGCTCAACAAATCACTCAGCAGAACATCATTTTAATTCTGTAGGGACCTTGCAGGATCCTGCCAACAGTGCTATGAGGATAAAAAGTAAAAATTTGAAATTGACCATGAGAATGTCCTGACCTCAGTCCGATAGACACCAAAAAACAGTGGCAGAATGAAATTAGGATTTTCAAAGTATTTATAGCAAAACCAAACATTCTTCCTCTTTTGGGATTAACATTCTTTAAAAACAACTTCAGTGTTTCTATTTCTGAGAAGTAGACATAAACTGTTGTAAGATACAGTATGACTGACTTTCTTATAATTAAGAAAAACTTGGGATCATTTAATATATTTTTCTTGGTCCACTTGTTTTATTGGTGCAGAAACCTCTGCCAATCTTAGTGTCTATGTCAGCAACTGGAATGTAAGCTACGTCAGTTATTGTAAAGGCTATATTGCTGATCTCAGTCATGTATAACAAGTGGTCTGATTATGTCCTTCTAATAGTAGTACCACAGACTATTTAGACTGTTCATTCTGGGAATATGTGATGATACATGGTTTGCCTTCCTCCAGATCTTTGTTCCGCAGTATTCACCAGCCCAATTTGTGCCAGTCATTGGTAGTAGCTCGGTATTTTTAATAAAGGTACTTCATGTTTTTACTTCTCACTGTTGTTTATCAGATTATTATTTTATTTTCATGTTTTAATTCTGTTTTACCAGTGGATTAGAGGATTTGTCAAGACTAAGCAGTAATTGGTAGCTTGTATAGAAACAGCTTAGTTACCATCTTCACAAAAGCTCATAGCACAGTTGTACATCAGGGAGTTAAACATGAAGATGCAGTGTTTGGGGTGAGAAATTTATACTGAGAGCTTATTCATGATTATTTATTTTGTGAGAACATTCTTTGAGCATTTATGAACTGTAAGCATAGTTCATTAAAAAAAAAAAATTTAAAAAAAAAAAAAAAAAGCCCAGTGCAGCTGAAACACTAACCACAAATACTTATCTAAGAATGCGTGGAAAGTTGTCAGTGTTTGTACCAGATGTTCTTCTAGTATGTTAACGTAATTTAAAAGTCTATTTGCACTTACAGTTTGTTTGCTTTGGCAAAGTTTCCTAATGTTTTTCTATGTGGAAATGAACAAATGAACAATAAACTGGAATTTATTGTACCGTCATATTCGACAATAATTTTGATGGTGACATAATGTATTTTATACACATACCAACATATATGCATCTATGACTTGATTATGTCTGTTGAACCTTTTAGCTTTTCCTTGTGACCTCAGTTCTTTCCCTCTGACAGCTGCCAAATCCCAGTTTCAGCCATCCTTCAGGCATCTTTTTCTCAGTTTTTTCTGACAGAGTAACAGAATGAAAACAGCATCATTACAGAAAAAAAGAAGTCCTTGCTATAAAACTTTCTATTCAGGAAATCATTAATGGTGCTGTATGGAAGAGCACTTAGGACACTAATTTTGGTGGATAAAAGAAAGCAAGTTGTACTCCAGTGGCACTGGCATGCCCGCTCCTGTGTAAGTAACCTTGTCACCGATATAAAAGTTATTATCGTTGCATCCCTAGCCATTGCCAGAAAAAAATATATATAACATAGGGCAACCTGGAGACTGTTCTAAATTGTATGGAAACTGTAGGTACGCAGGTCAGGAAACAATGGGACAAAACTGAACTCTGCATCTTTGCTGTTCATTTCTGTTATGTGTCATATGCTGGAGATTAACCAACCTGACTGTGAAACATTGTATTTAATTAGTACCATTGGCCAAAACATGGATCAAAGCTGTCTGCCACCGCTGAGGGACATGGCATACAGTCACACCCGGTAACACAAAGTCCACCAAATAGCAGGGGATAACTCTTGGGTATTACCTCTCGGAGGGTGCCCTCAGCTAGGCAGTTGCACTTTAATGATGAGATAATCTTAAAAAGAAACATTAAGGAGAATTAGAACTGCTGTCTTCTTTTAAGTGAATTCTTGCTTCTCTCAGTAATTGTGGTTCAGGCCTCAAGGCATGCAAAAGTAGAAGTCAGTTATTGATACTGATGGGAGTATGAGAGATGTTGAGAATGGGATCAGTCATCACTGGTAAGACTATCTGG
>NW_009216298.1:45644-59648 GCF_000690835.1 Fulmarus glacialis
CCTCAGTGACATGCTCATTCTGGTACCTTCTACCCAAATGAAAATCTTTAACATAGCATCAACAGAAACTATGGCTCTTAGTGTATTTTGAACACAGTTACAAACTTTGACCAGTAAATAACTGACAGTTTTCTTTCATGATGTCCCAAGAAGGGGACATCGTAATTTAAACCTATAAACCTCGCTGCTATCTGCTTGCTGATCCCATTTGTGCAAGGGAGTCCATCCGCTGTATTGTATGTACTGTATTTCTACTCCCATAAAAAGCTTTATTTCCTATGTTCTTTAAGGAGGGCTGATGCCAAAGATCGGTGTGAAATTTTGCTTTAAGGTAAAAAGAGTAAGAAGGGAAACAACTGTATAAGAAATAACTATAGCAATATCTAATCCCAATTTTATTCTACAACATTATCAGCCTAAACAAGCTGGCCAGTTCTGTCCTTGGCAGAGACCAGTGTTTCTGACCTATGAAACATAGAAATCATTATTGTTAGGCAAAGAATGAGAGGATTTTTTTTCACCACATTCTTCAAAAAAATGTTTTGAAGTCATTCCCAGTGCTATTGCTTCCTATGACAAATGCCAGAAGATCAGCAATATCATCGAAAATATAGGATTAAAAATGTTGTAATAGACAAAATTGCACCTTCAACTGTTATACTGATTGTCTTAGAAAAAGATTTGGCTTTGTAATAACCAGCAATAAATACCACCATCAGAAACTGTCACTGAGAGAAGTGCTTTAGAATCCCTAAGGTACAATGTCCAAGTAGTGGTCTAAGCCAGAAACACAGAAGGCACAGCTGTAGTAACCATAAACCATGAGGACTGTATAAATGAGGCTGACACTAAAGTCAAAAGCTCCCAAAGAGAGAGTTCAAAAAGGTCATTAGTTCACTTCCTTTTGAGATCGAAGAAAAGTATTCACTCTGACTTGCAACTCCTTCTCTTCATCTCTTATCCTTTGGATTATTTACCAGCTCCCTTGGATCCACAAACAAGGGAACCTGGGCAGGTCTACTACCATAGGCTCCATCTACTACTACTCCATCATTGAAACCCTCACTGAAACCTCAATCCCTTGTTATGCATACAGCAAGTTTTCCACAGAGAACAAGAGACTTTCTCCACAGATTCCGTAACAGAAAGAGCCTCTTGACCAATCGCCTCATAGTGTTCTGCAGTACCTCTAGTCTGTGTGCCCGTATGCCACCTCATGATGGTACCCCTTTGAAGGTTTACAAGAAAAGGACCAAAATTTGAAAAACTGAAATAAACATCTCTCTTTCCCCATGAGAACAACTATACTGTCACTAATCTCACCTGTACCAGCTTTTGTAAAACAATGAACATGAAAATAGCCCCACAAGTAGCCAACCTTTTCATTGGCTGCCTTGAAAAAGAGTTTTTAAATAATTATACTATGATATCATGGCATATCTGACATACACAGATGAAAATTTTATCTGGACTGAAAGCTTAGACTCCTTTATTTATTTCCACTACAAATTCAGTAATTATCAGCTTTCTGCCAAGCCATCTTTGGAATGTTCCTAAACCAACATTACTTTCCTACATGCTATCATCACCATCAAAACTGTAAACTAAAAACTGCAGTATGTAGAAAAAACATGAGTCCACCTATTTCCATAAAATAAAAAACTGTACCAAACTGTTTAAAGATGTGATATACAGTCAGACCCTTAAATAAGACATTTGTTCTGAGCAGAACACTTGGTATGTTCATCTCAGTCCTCTAAAGGGGGTTTTTAATCAATAGAAACACTCCTGTGAAAAGAGCCACCCAAATACAATGTTAGGAATTACTTGAAAGAAAATGCCATTACTGATCCTAAGTCCGTAGTTGTCACCATGCGTCTGTGGAACTTTTAGAACATCATTACACAGTTACAGCCTATAACAGAAAAAAGATCCTCCTTTGGAAAAAAAAAAATTCTTCCTAGAAAAATATTCTCAGAACCACCCATCCTAGTGTTCAAACAGCCCTCTAGCCTTGCTGAGCTTATCGGTAGAAGCAAATGCTGTGCAATACCAAATACACTTAATGGATCAAGAGTGTGCCTAAGCATGAAATGGAAAACTTGCCAAGACATCGCTAAAGTAAATAATCCCTACAACAGACTTGTTTAATGTCTTTGTATTCTATACCAGCAATTCCAGGGCCGTAATATATTTCAAGTGCTTTCATGGTAACTTTGCAAGTGA
The DNA here is from genome assembly GCF_000690835.1 of Fulmarus glacialis. Classification (NCBI taxonomy): domain Eukaryota; kingdom Metazoa; phylum Chordata; class Aves; order Procellariiformes; family Procellariidae; genus Fulmarus; species Fulmarus glacialis. Next base: position 47,871 of record NW_009216298.1, read on the forward strand.
AACTGAGCCACCAGTATGCCTCAGATTGAATGGCATAGAAAGTCTGTAAAGAACAAAAATTATCCAGATAAACATTTCTAATAAAACAATCGTTCTGTAATCTCTTAGTCCTGATCCTTAAGGGAGACTCACAGAAATGTCTTCAGGAGATGAGAATAAGGACTCAAATTTGTAATGCTACTGTAATTTTTAAAAAGTAATTCTACTGAAAATGTGCAGTGGTTTTATTGTACAGTATAATCTTCCTTAACTTCTATATGCTTTAGAGGCTATAACCTACCTGTCTTAGTGTCTCCTCCTAAGTAGTATCTTGTCTTTCTCTGCCTTTATTTCCTCTCCTGAAATCTCCTCTCCTTCATAGTTTCCATTGTTCTTACAAAGATAGCACAATTGATACTTACGTAGTTCTCACCTTGTATTTAGCTTCAAAAGCTGTTGCATTTGTTTCAGACCGATCACCCACTTTATTTTCTATCAACATGCCCATTATTATTCTTCTTGCTGCTTCTTCATATTCTTCTTCAGTGTGTTTTAAGGGAGGGATCTTAATCAGAGTTCAGACATCTTTTTCAAAATTATATATTCACTATTGGCAAATTTATTTGGGTCCACTACATTATCTTGGCATTTTGGCACCACAAACTGTTCCATCCCCCATCCCACTTTGTTTTCATTTGTGAATTTGAAGCATGAGAGCCTGAGGGTTGAGCTCAGTAACTGAAACATTGTCTCTTTCTCTAGAGGTTCAGTTATGTGATTATTGTGACAGGTTTGAAGTGCTCATGTTCTTTCTCTTTGAATTTTCACTAGGTTAACTGTTTGTGAGCCATGCCATGCTCTAGATAATGCATCCCTAGACATTCTCTAACATACACAGAAATAATGTCTCAGTTCTTTGTGTAGCTGGTATTTCTCCTGACTAGGTTTGCCCAAATTCCACTTGTAAGGACCCTTGTGTTACTGCATACCTACTGGGACACTCACATGGACCAACCCTTCTTTCCTCTTCATTTGTTTCCTACAGCTATCCTTATACTTGTTTGTTCATGATAGACACCTTCTGCTGTAGTCCAGTTTTATGGTTATACGGGAAGGTATCCAAAACTTACCAGATGTTACAAGACATCAAGTTAGTAGTTTCTCCACCTTTACTTCTCTGCAGAAGTATTCTTCTACTGAGACACCAACATCTGATAAGTATAGCTATATTTTTTTCTATAGTACTGAAAGTAAGTTCAAGCTGAACTGATTGTGATAAATTGGTGCCCTCCATATCATTACACACTGAAATAGTATTGAACCTCAAAAATGTGTCAAACTTCTTTTCTCCAACCAGCTTTTGATACTCCTGTTCTGCCATCTATTTTAAATGTGAAACCTCTTTGCTTTTAGCTCTTTGTTACTGCTGAAACTATAGTCAATTGAGTTGAGGAATTCAATCCGAAGCACTGTGCTGCTCTTCAGACTGTTTTCTTTCTTGCACTCTTTCAATGCAAGTAAACCACATGGTATCTGTCTCCCTCAGGCAGTGCTAGCAAAGGTGGTGGTTGTCTTGAGAGCCCGTATGGGTTGTTTCCATGGCTCTTGGTGAGATCATCTACCTTTTAAGGACATAGATTATTAGCTGTTTTCCCACCCTCTCTTTTTGAATCCAAGGGACAACAAATAATTTTCATCCTTCAATTTCTGTTGACCAAGCTTCCTTTTACTACTGTAAAAACTTGAAAAAAATAATTCTTGCAGGACAGCATTGTCATCTGCTGTCCATTGTTAGAGAGGCACAGCTTTCGGTTCAACTCTAGGTAACGTTTCAGGGATTGAACATATTTTATCCCTGAGTTCAATTGTACTGTTTCTCACCATAAACTCTGTCAGCCTAACAAAAAAACAACCTTGAAATCCTGTGAGACAATTCTGTTTCAGAACATTCTCTTAGTAGCTCTTTGTAATGAGACAGGACATTTTCAAAACAAGGAAACATCTCTTAGTCAACCTGACTATTGCATTTCAGGGCAGCTTAAAATGGAAAAGCCAAGCTTATATGCATGGCTCTGCCAAGATATTTACTTGTCTTAGGCTTAAAGAGTCCAGGATTTGATATCTCTGCACTAGAGAGCAATTTTTGACATTTCATATTTTTTTTGTTTCCAAGGCTAACCAAAGTGTTTTCAAAGGTTTACATGTTTTTTCTCCATGGCTGTTACTCATTTGAAGTTAATTTCTGGTTATTTGTCTTCTGTTGTACCTCCAAATGATAGCTGAATTTATATTCTGAGTTTGTGATGACTTACTCATACTGATTCTGGCATGTTAATATGTGAAAGCATGTTGTATATGATATTTTGTCATGCATTGCTTCCTGAACCACTTCTCTTTTTCAGTAAGCACACTGAAATAAAGTTGAGGCTTTTGTAACTTCTGGATACAGTCCAGGCAGGGTTCAAAAATAAGAGCCTTGGCTCCAAAGTTCTGGTCAAGTTCATGTTGTATAATTAAATACCTTTTTAGAGAAAATTACACATTCACTGTCTACTAGGTAAGATTATTTTTCTCCCAGTTATTATATGGTATTAGTGTGACCTGTTTTTTCTCTTTGCAATTGGAGCTGTGTATCAGTGTTGAATTAGTTTTCCCCTAAATATCCTAAAAACTATTTGTGAAATATTTTGTGGTCCATGGAGATGAAAAGTACTGTGTAAATGTAAGATGATTTGTTAGTATTCCACAGAGAAGTTATTTTATTTTCTAATTATTTTTTATATTTGTTTTGCTGTGATTCTTAGCACTTACATTTGGTGAGAAAGGGGGTTTTTTTACTGGTATGATATATTTATTTCTTTTCTTTCTTTCTTTCTTTCTTTCTTTTTCTTTGCCATTTTATTCCCTCATTTTAGTAATTTGAGAGAGAGAAAGTTCTGTAAGAAGCAAGCTTTTTTCCTTAAAGTCACAAGCTTTGTATTGTAAGGCATCTGTTACATTGGAATGCATTTTGATTTTTCCAGGCATTTGAAATTAATTGGTAGCAAACAGAAGAGAAGTATGTGTACGTACATGAGTGGATAGTGAAAATAGTTCCAGTTTAGATAAACATCTTGATTATTAAATATTGCAGGTTCTAATATGTTAATATTATAATTTTATTTGTGTTCAGTTCTCTAGTTTACTTTAAGAATGTTCCTATTTACTGTTAAAGCCTAATTAATTTCTGTGAAAAGATTTATTATAATTCCACAAAAGGATATCTTATATAGTACATGTAAAAATTCAGTAAAATTTCAGAGTTTCATGATATTAAATATTTGTGATAAGGATTATTTTAGCTAATTGTGTCTGTCATCTACATATCTGATGATCATTGATTCCTGTGTTTATGATAATTATTACCAAACCATCCAGTAACATATCATTAAAACTTGAGTTAGTAAATGAAAAACATGATTTAATTGTGCAGGAAATATTTTATAAGTATCTACGAAAGAGAATAATAATCTTGAAGCAAATGTTTACAATTTTTTTTAAAAAGTCATGATACATACATGAAAGAAAGAGAAGTATTACACAAAAGCACAGAACAATGAAAATATCCTTTAAATGTGTGTGTCCTGATCTCTTAAGTTTCCTAGAGATTCTACTGTTCTTTATAAAATACTGCAATGCAGTGTAATGATTTTTTTTTTTTTTTAATGCTCCTTTGATAATATTCTCCATCTTTTTTTTGTTCAAGACTCTTGGTAAAGAAGGGTAGGATAATCACTGGCATATCTGTAGAGGCATCAATTTTTAAGGTACAGTTTTAATGCCAATCTGAATCCAAATCTTAAGGATGAACTGGGTTAGCCACATGCTTAACTTTTAATTTAATGTTAATTCCCAGTATATATGCCAATAGTTAGATGTAACTTTCCTTTGTACATACTTACTACAATCCAAAATGATCAATAGATGTAGATAAAATATATTAGATTACTGCTGTCTCCAAGTATATTTCTGCTTAGCATTCTTCATACTGCATCATGGACCTGTAGTTGTAGTACAGTGTAAGAATTACTGTAATCCCATCCTTTATACAATACTCCATCAAAAAAGTACCAGTACTTTATCAAGTTAAATGCCAACAATTGCTACTTGTGTTGGACACACAGATGTTGGTAGTATATCCAGGGCTAAATACTTGCAGTAGAGCATACTCATATTGTAGTCAGTGGGATTTTTCTCTTAACTTCAGTGGGTCCAGGAGCTGACAAAGGTGCAAGAGGAAAGGGAAGAATGAAAAGGAAAATAGCAAAGAATAAAGGGAAAAGGTTATGAAGAACCAAACAATAGTAAAATATATCAAATAAAACAAAGTAGACATTCAAAAAGTTAAAGCTATGGGTTGAAAAGGGGATGAGGGCAAAGGTCGGTTAAGAAGAGGTTAGCTGTAGAATTATAAACAAAAAAGAGATGGAAAAAAAAGAGAGACACTAAAATGAGTCAAACAGAAAGTAGGCAAAGTGGGGAGAAATGAAGAGAGAGAAGGAAATTCATCCTGCTGGAGATAGTTTCTCCTGTCACTCACAGATAAGCATTGCCTCTAGAAAGGTCAGTTCAGGCATTGCCAAATGACAGAAGTGATAGGGGAGAACCACATCATCTGATATAGGGCGAGTAAAATAGGGCTGAAGATGTAATTTTTATCATTGTTAGGACACTGTTTACTTTGACAAATCTATGAATTCCCCCTTGAAATGCGTGGGGAATTCTAGTGAATATGACTAACCATTTTTTTTTCCTGCCATTTCTGGAGTCACAAATTTCTCGCAACTAAATGCACGGTATAGCATATTCTCAAATGGCCAGAATCTTGAAACCTTAGAAAGAAATTGATATTGAAATAAGTACTGAATACCAAAAGCGTACTTTAGAAATTAGGTAATGTAGTTTAAAAATGGTTTGTGAAGTCTTAACTTGAAAACTATCCTTCCTAAAACAGATCACATCTTCTATAAAGAAAACACAACATTGTCTTGTTTCAGTGAAGAGGTTGCTCCTGACTTCAGTACTGTGCCTACAATAGAACTCGTTTCAAGTTTTTCTTTCTATGTTTATACTTCCTTTCATCCTGTAATTGAGTGTTAGGAATTTGGGGTCTGCAGCTTTTTATAGAAATTAGTGCTTGGTAGTGCTGACAGTAACAATAGGAAAAAAAACCAAGTGCCAAGTTATGTCTAAAGCTTCAGGATTTCATTTTTGTGGAGGTTAAAGTTGCCATATATTTTTGGTCCAGTAGATGATGTTAATAATTATCTCATGTTGCAGCATTTTCCTTGCATAATTGACAGAATAGGTAGAGAATCCTTTAGACCAGTTTGGTTTGCTCTTTTTGTATTTGTTATTAGTCACATGAGGTAATGTTGAATTCATAGTTAATTTCCTTTTACTTGAACAAAACTGTTTTACAGGATAATTTCAGATTATATTAACAAATAGAAAGGGCATGACAGAAAGAAAAGAAAGCAGCATGATAAACGTTGTGACCTTCTAGTGAGAAACAATATGGCATGCATAAAGGACTGCTGCATTAAATGGAGGAGGGGGGAGAAGGAAGTGGGTAATTATTTGTAGCAGTGCTTTTACTGTTGTTGGAATGAGACAGACTAACAGTGGCAGCAGTCATTTTGCTGAATCAAAGTCCATGTTAGTCGCATTATACACTGCCACAAAAGGTTGTTAAGGCTGGTATTAGCATGTACCACTGAGGACATTGGAAGGACTCGATCTGTCACACTAAATCGCCTTCTTGCCCTCAACCATTGAAGTCTCCAGCTCCTCTGACATGTTCTTTCATTAATGGCCTGGCCTTGACAACTGATCCTAATTGCCTCTGAACCGCACTTCATGTATTATTGGTGTCTGCCTGCCCTGGTTCATGTCAACAAGCCGCAGCATGCACAGGGTGTGCCCGGTGCCTTTTGCTGAAATGATGCTCACATAGTCATTTACCTCTGAGGGCTTGGGTCTCACTGGGAATGAAGTATAAAGCTAAAGATCTTCCTGTCTCTTCTTAGTAATACTTTAATGTGGATCTGTGCTATGTACTTATTAGGCATGTATGAAGACTCAGTAAAGCATCAAGCCAATTATGCAAGATTCCATTAAAGCATAGACTGTAAATGCAAAATAAAACTTGTCTGCATTTTAGTTACTGAGTAAGTGTTTGTTTATTCATTCTGAAAAGCTTATTCAACTAGAAAGTATGGCTTACACTTCATTTTTCATAAATAAAAATTCTGTTCTCATTTAAAGTAATAGTATAAAAGAAATATTACCTGTAATATTGACAGAGTTCCTGTAGATTGAAATATTCTGACTATATAAATAGGTAGGAAAAGGATCCCATTAGTTGAGATGAAATTAAAGCAAAAGCTATTTAAAAATCTTAATGTTCTCTCCTTTTCAATGAAACAGCTTCATAAATATGTTTATTAATATTTCTGAGAATGTTTTTAAAATATACATTTCATTTCATAAAGCGATAATTTTTTTCTTGATTCGAAACCCTTTTAATTTTCAGTCTTGCAGATTGCAAAACCTGTGATACATTTTAATTCCCCTTCTGCAGTATGCATTGTATTTTTACCATGAAGTTTTATTTTTAAATCTATAATAATAACATATCTGCCTGCCTTAAACGTTTATATATTTTAAGCATGGCTATGATTTAAAACTTGTATAATTCCTTGTAAGATTTTCTAAGATTACCTCAGTCATCCAGAACACTGAATAATTTGAATGAGCCTTTTAAGCATGCACGTTCCACCAGTGATAATAAAAAATAAATCAGAGAAGCTCTTTGGTGCTAGGTATCGTTTAGCCTAATCTAGACAGTGACATTTGGGCCACTAACAGCATAATCATAGTTATTGCTACAAATTGCTCCATGTTTGAGTTTTAATATTATAAGTAAATTATGCCACAGGATAAAATATATGCTTCTTTGGGAATTAAACATGTTTATTTCAGCAACGTGGATATGGAATACTAGGCAGATGGCAAGCTTCTTTCATGTAGTAATACTGCCACCTTCTGAGCCAGTGAAGAATGATTCAGAGATGTAGCTGTTTTCTATCCTAGGGACTTTCTGAAGAATGTGTTGCAGGTTGGTGGTTTGCTTTGAGTCAGCAGCATAACCTCCCCAAGTCAAAAATGCTTGAGAGCAGAAATTGCCTGAAACCTATTGCTGAAATCGTTTCAAAATCCAACTTTTCATGGAGATGGCACTCCTACTGTGAAAGTCTGGCAGACTAGAAGAAATAGGCAGAAAAAGTTTATGGGGAAAATTTTGTTAAAAATGCTTTTCTAGAAATGTACTGCCATTGAAGTCCAGAACCAAAAAAATCATTCTTATTCACTATACTCTGTCAAAAGACTGATCCTGAGTTAATTCTGATGCAAGAATTACATAGGAGGAGAGGTTGCTCAGTGGTTTTAGGGCAGAGGTGGCCACAGCTGGGATTGGAAGATGAAGGGGATTGCGAACGTTCTTTCACCATCATTCATTCAGACAACGTGCCCTTCAGCAGAACAGCAAGCCCTTCTGATTTTCTCGAATTAGGAAGATTAGCATGAAGCGCATAATGCGGGATGATGGAATTTGTCATAATTTGCATTGTCCTGGAAAGATTCAGTTTGATAGAGCGATGCATCTCAGAGCATGTCATGTCCCACGGGCAGGTCATGGAGGAAGCTCGGCAGAAATAATTTCACGATATGTGCATCAGTTGTAAATGCCTCATAACCAATTTGTCAAAAAAGAAAAAAAAGTGGAGGTCAGGAGAGTTGAAGGAGGTGAGCATTTGCCCAAACACACATGAAATTTAGATATGGTAACGGTAAATTAGACTTGTGTCATTTTGGAATAAGACATGATTACATGCAATAAATGAACACATTGACTAGATACTTGACAGGTTACTGATACAATTTTTGTTTCTACAGTATGTAAGAAAGGTAAATCTTTCACTAATTGCATTATGAAGTTTATTTATGAAATTTCCTTACAGAAATTATCAGACACAAGAGCTTTAGGATCAGTTTTCTGAGCGATTGCTTCTGACCTTGATGATGTTCCCAAACTGCAGATAGAAAAGGATAATCAGCATGTAGTTGACAAAACGGACATGACAGTGTTACTTATATACTGCGGCATTTCTGGAAATAGGCATGTAGAATTCAGACAGGCAAGGGGAACACACTTATTTACAGTAGCATAGCAAGAAGAAAAGGTCCAATGTCATGAATTGACCATGGTTTATTTATGGACCATCTGACAATGAAGCAACAGTCTTTGATATTTAGAAATCTCTTCTGCCCAAGAACATTATAACTAGTGCTCATAGGTTATGTTATTTATCATTTCAATATCTGGTTCTACTTGAGGAAGACGTTTTGCAATGTCTCCTTTATTTGTCTTTCTTTATACATTTCAAACAACAGATTAATGCTGGTGGTTCAGTAACACTGATCTTTTGTGACAGTTGAGCATTTGCGAGTTGAGGGTCTAATAACAAAATCAAAATAAAAAAAGGAAAAATAAAAAGGAAATTGTCACTTCTAAGGACCTACTTTACTGTCCGTGGGATTCAAATAATTCTTCCTACCTGAGGCTGATCGTCAGGCTGCTGTCTTTTAGATGGTTATTATTGTAGAATTCTGATTTTTGAAAACTGAATTACCTTAGGGTACAACTCGGCATAAATCAATCTTTCAACACCCAGTACCTGGAATCAAGATACATGTGAAACACTGCACAATTACAATTTGATCAAGTGTGTTGGTGTGGGTTTTTTGGAAGAAAGAATTTATAGGGTTGTGCATAAAAACCACGTTTTAATAATGTCAGCCCAAACCATTCAAATAATTTCTTGTCTGCAGAATAGTAGCTCTCTGTATAGGTTCTGTGAGTTCTTGATCTCTTTCTTTTCCATAGTTTACAGCTTTGATTAAGTTTTCAGACAAATTGCTATGCTAGTCAGAGATCATAATTGATGTGAGGTACCAGTGAAGAAAAAATATGATTTCTGTAACAAGAAAAGGTTCCTGCATCTTGTCTATAGATTACAAAAAATGAACTATATCTTTTATTGAATTGGAACCCCGGATCCTGTATTATTTAGTATTGTGCGGTACACGGTGAAGAACAACAATCTTTAGAAGCCAGAGTGTGTTTTTATTACTTTGCTGGGTGATATATGTTGATTATATTTTTTAAGTGACAGAATAAATAATCTTTGCATCTCTGTATTTAAAGGTTGGTTAATATTTTATTCTTAAGATATATTCTGGTAACTTTTGAGTGAAAAGCAACAAGTGTTCAGTTTTTCTATAATTTCTTTACTGATGTTTCTCAGAAAATGTTTTGCACTGTCTGCTAGCCACTTTGGTCATATAGCTTGACTTTGAGTTTTGAGGGATGATGGTGATGAGTGAACAACTTTGATTTAGAAAGTAATCTTTAAAAACCTCAGAGCAAAGAATCATGATAGATAGTCTTTCCCCATGTGAATTAACTATAGAATATAGAAATACAACGTCTGGTGATATGAGAGCAGAGCTCAAAACATACAGAACTGATAGAAAAATATAATAGCTTTGAAACTTTCCATTTACCATTACTGTTTAATTATTTGTATTAATTTAATCTTGATAAAGAATTTTCAATCAATATTTTTACATTGGGTCTCTTTGTAAAGTTTACTCCTAGTATCTGGTGATGGATTTAAAACACATCCATAGGATTCCCCTTTTTGATAACAGGAACTATGTAAAATACTTAAATCATGATATGCTCTACACATGATACTTTGTTAAGAACGTGTCCAGTGAAGGATGAAGCTATGGAAGTATGCAAGAAACAGGTGATACAACTTCTTATGTAAAGTTTTTTCCATATTTGCCATTTCTGATTACGAGAGTTCATTTACCACTTTTAACAGGGTCCATGTGGTATCACCGTGGAATTCAGTAGCTTATTATGTTGTGTAGAATTCACAAGTAGTTTTTTTTTTTTTTTTACCTTTGGAGAAATGCAGTATGTGATATGAGATATTTGGTGTCACTGTCATTTAAATGGGGGACATTCTAAAATGAATAAAATGCTAAAATAAAGAAAATATGCTAGGTCTGAAGAGTTTATATATTAATAGCATATTAATACTAATAGTATAACTAATGGTTATTATACTATGTGGGAAGATAATAAAAATCTGATTCTTTTCTGTGAAACCATACCCTACTAGAACTACTAACATGAAAGAAATGAGGTCTTCAAAAGGAAGGAGTCCATAAGAGGAAAACTGGGGACTTTTTTCTAGATTTATGAGGATTTCAGAAAGAACACATACTCCAAAGTGCTTTTTCTCTTCTGTGTTTCCATTACCTTTTTCCATGCATTTCTTTTTTATCTTTCACATCTGTAAATCTTCAGAGAAATTAATGGAGAGAATACTTTGCACATGCATATTAAGTGTTGTTTTTTGGAAGTTACTTTCTCTAAAGGGATTTTGTCTATTGACTGTCAGTGACTTCCAATGTAGTTTATCAGCATGTGTGGAAAAAAACCCACAATTTTGTTTTTCCAGTCATTCATGTGACAGATTCAATCCAGGAATTGCTGGCTGATCTATGTTCTTTCTATTCTTACAGTTCTTAACTAAAAAGATTCTTCAGATTCGATTCTGTTGTAATATGTACGTATGTATCCCCGTCTCCTGATTCCTTAGAGCTTCCTATGTAGTTTTGAACTTCTGAATGAGGAATTAACCTGAAGATAATGAAAATCCCTTGTCTGACGGCGGAGATTGGAATAGTCTGTGGTTTTAACATCCTCAGTAGGCTGTACCAGTCACCCAACTCAAGAGAAGGCAGAGAGAACAGAAGGCAAGAGAACAAAAATTACACAGGGAGAGGGAAGTCCGTCTTATATTCACCCGGAGATAGGTCTTTTACTGGACTTCGTGTTCCTGATCAGTGAGACTTTGGGTTTGATACTTTGAGAACCAAATGTTTTAACTTTCTGTAAAAGCAGAGTAGTGCAAAACAGGCCCAGTGCAGTGGTCAGGTATGGATCTTTATTACTTGTTTTGATGTCAGATTAGGGGATGTAAATCTGAAACCGTGTGATGTTATATAAAGAGTCATTTTTTCAGGGAAACAATTTATATAAATAATAACTTTTCTGCCCTGTAATTACATAACTACTATAAAACACCAGAGAGAACCTAAATATTTAAGTAATTTTCTTTGTCGGAAATTTGTAACTAAAGCGCCTGTTTTAAAATTCTCCTATTCGTGAATTCTCTAGAAATTTAGCATAATATTTTAAGAAGTTCTACTGCTGTAGCTCTTAGGCTTAGTAAAAGGGGAGGAGGCATTCATTCCCATTTTGGTAGACACAGGAGAAAGGTATAGTAAAGTCAGACTCTGCTTTACAAAGAGTTTATGTCCTCTGCATCTTGTTTTCAATTGTTCTGTAAAAATAGGAAAAGGATTGAGGGAAGAAGAAATAGGAATGCAGAAGTAATATCATTTGTATGTGAGACAGAGTGAACATGGTACTCTGACTACGTTATGGTATAACTATTTAGAGAATCTGGGAGTGGAAAGATACAGTCTGTAGATTGGAAATTGAGTTGGAGCGTGTCTATACTGTACTCACCCAGATAAATTGTACTGTGCTCAGTCTGTTGGCATTTCAGCTACTTCTGTATTGCATTGTTCTGAGAAAGTGAGAGGAATGGG
>NW_009216298.1:59667-60332 GCF_000690835.1 Fulmarus glacialis
AAAGATTAGCATTGAGAGGAAGAGCAAATGGCCAAGGCAAACAGGGGGAAAACTATTGTTAGCGACTGGGAATGTCTAAAGCAATCCATTCACGTGTGGGATGGAGCTGTGAATTACGCCGTAAGATGCCCTGTATGTTAGGGAGTGCTTTGACTAAGATTAGCATTGAGAGGAAGAGCAAATGGCCAAGGCAAACAGGGGGAAAACTATTGTTAGCGACTGGGAATGTCTAAAGCAATCCATTCACGTGTGGGATGGAGCTGTGAATTACGCCGTAAGATGCCCTGTATGTTAGGGAGTGCTTTGACTGTCTAGAGCTCAATGGTAGTGATGATGAGGTTGAGTGCTTGTGGGTAAGGATGAGGGGGAAGGCCAACAAGGCAGACATCCTGCTGGGAGTCTGTTATAGACCACCTAACCAGGATGAGGAGGCAGACGAAATATTCTGCCAGAGGCTGGCAGAAGTCTCACAGTCGCTAGCCCTTGTTCTCGTTGGGGGACGTCTGCTGGAAATACAACACGGCAGAGAGGAAACAGTCGAGGAGGTTCCTGGAGTGTGTGGAAGATAACTTCCTGACGCAGCTGGTAAGCGAGCCTACCAGGGGAGGTGCCTCACTTGACCTGCTGTTTGTGGTAGGAGATGTGGTAGTCGGAGGCCGGCTTGG
>NW_009216299.1:0-1208 GCF_000690835.1 Fulmarus glacialis
CCGGGCCGGCGGGAGGGGCGGCGGGCCCGTGTCTCACCTGCCTGAAGTTTGCAGCGTGCGAAGCTCCGAGCGGAGAAAGCCACCCTTACTGGAAGCGATCGTACCTCCTCTTTTACTACAGCTACGTCTATTGCATCAGCAATGTGACCGGGTAGGGAATTAAAGTTAGTTTTTCTGGGGCGTAGATAGAAAAAGATAGATATCATACTAAGCTATGTAGGAAAGTAGTTCATTAAATGCAGTAACAATATTATTATTAAAAAATTATGTGCTTTAGTTTCCTATAAACAAACCAAAACGCTATGGATGGGGTGACGCTTCATTTCCAGCAAGACCACGCACGCTACCTAACTTCTACCAGAACTACATTCCGGATAGGACTGAATGACAAAGCAGAATTAGATCCCGTAAGAATCCATTCTTAAAAATAGCTCTGGTGGCAAAGTAAATTATTTACTGTAAATCGCTGACTGAAATTCAGTGTCACCTCAACAGTTTCTCTGACTGAATCCCTTAACAGAGCTCAATGAGTCCCAAAGGATAGAAAACACCAAAAAAACATGGAAATACAAGAAATGTATCAGAAATTGTATGAAGCAGCCTAATTAACACCTAAGTAGCTAGAACAAAAATAAATTACAAAACACAACAAAAAAACCACGGGAGATGTGTCGTTAAAAATAGATGAAGGCTGTCGCCTTCTCTGAAAAACTCAAGAGGAGATCCGAGCTGACGATAGACATCCTCGGGGTACCACATACCAAATAGAAACTACTGTAAGACAGAAAAAACCCAGACTGCTCTGGAGCACAAAGATGGCTTCAGCAAAGGTTCTGACAGAACAAGAGGCATCATCACAGGGATTAGAGAGGTCGGCAGTTGCCGCCAGTATCTGTCATTTTGGGCTGCCACATTGAGGTTTGTGCGCCACCTGTAAAACACAAACAACAAGGGATGCTTATAACTTCACCAACAATACACTACCTGAAAAGTAACTGTTACTTCAGCCCACTACTCAATGCTGCCGGCATTGCCCCTTCTTGCGCCTGTCTGCCACCGGCATTCCGCCTCCCGGTGTCTGCCTGCCAGCGGCATTTCCACTTGCTGCATCTGCCTGCCATTGGCGTTCCCATTTGCTGCGCCTGCCTGCCGGCGGCGTTTCCACTTCTTGCGTCTGCCTGTACTGTTTTTGGCTGGGATAGAGTTAA
>NW_009216300.1:0-9007 GCF_000690835.1 Fulmarus glacialis
AAATATATATATAATACCAAGTGTTTATTCAGAAAAACTTTGCATGTTTGCTACTTTTCATAATTGCTTTCCATCAACGAACTAAATGTTACTTACCAGCTGTTTGTGTTTCAGTACTGTTCAGGTTAATAAGTCCAGATAATTTTTCTTCTTCCTCCTTCAGCTTATATCCAAGCCTTTTTACTGAGTCTATGCTTCCACTGCACTCACCTAGTAGCTTCATCTGTGTTAACAAACAAAAAATCCCATCTCAATATGCACTGTACAGGACTAATTGCATGGAAAATGCAAATAACAATGCAACTTCCAAAACTTCCAGAAGTAAGTCTAAGTGTGACGATAAAAATCTATTACTTTAACAATCTGTCCTGATACTATCAAAGAAATTTATATGGAGACAATAAAGGCTTAAGGCATAAGTTCAGACTAAACAGAAATAACTCAGTGCCACTGTGCCAAATTGTGCTGGATGACTTTAGGTGCCATCTGTTCTAAATGTTAAGACACTATGGCAAAGACACTAGAATATGTGATAAAGAAAATAAACATAAGTTTGAAAACATTACTATGCATCCAAGCAGCTAATTTTTCAATTTGGCCAGTAATAAAATTATTTTAATGATTTTGAGAGATTTTTCTTCCAGAAAATCTCTCTGAGAAAGCTTTTTAATCACGGATTACATATATGCAACCTTGCTTACATGATGCATGTTTATAATTCATCAGCAAGATGAATATTGTGCGTGAAGTTATAAAACCTGCTTTTAAAAGCAGAGGAATTTTAAACAAGGATATCATCATCAGGTGGATACAAACACGTGTGAGAAAGTACTTTTAGACATCTGCAAAAATGTAATAGGAAAATAAATTCCTTAGAGTCACGTTCCTGTAATCTTATGCTATTGTAAGCACACTAATAACATAAACAACAATAGCATGTGGTTAAGGGTAGCAACCATATAAGTGAGTAAGTCTGAGAAGCAGTAATATCCAATTGCTTTGTTGAAACACCTATATTTCTTTCAATAGCAAAACTAAGCTTATAGTGCTTATTCGACTTGTGCTCCAAAATAGACGCACGTATCCTTTGTAACTGGAATCCAGCTCCGGTCCTGTAGGTGTTTTGCTGCGGATGATGTTTTCTGTTTGCTGTATTTGGAAACGACTGGTGTCTAAGGCCTTGTCCAGCTGTCGGATATGTGCCTCCAGGGCACCAGGTTCTCCTGTACCAAAACCAAAAAAAGTGACTGTCACCCAAGTTTTGCCAAATTTTTTTTTACCTTTTGCCCAGGCAGAATAAATATCAGAAATACTATCTAGATTAGACAGTAAAGGAGAAATGTGACTGCAGCAGTATGAGTGGTACAATGTCAAAGTGAACGGATAACTAGTTACATTAGAGGGTGTAAGCGACCTTCAGAGGACAGATGACTATACCAATGAACATGCTTGCCATAAGCATACTATCAAAGAGTCCACAGTTTAAAGCGGGCTTGAAAACTATTCTGAAGTGACTTTTTCCCTCAGAGAATTCCTCACCTCTCTGAAGGGGCAAGTTCTTGGCAAAGCATGTTCTAATCTCATTGATTTTGGAGAATGCCTTGCTCCCTTTCACAAACACTCTCAAATAAAACGTTGTATCTCAAACTCCTGATCCAAATCCGTGTTAAAATTTGATTTTTCCTCGTTTCTCTTTCTATTACTTCTCTCCACTAAAAAATAGTGGAATTTTGACCTACATGAAAGGATCCTATTTGTATACAATTTTGAAGATTAAAAACAGTATACAAAAGCTAAGCAATACTGTTATAATTATCTTCGCAAGGTCCATAGATGACTGGATGTCTTGAAGGCCCACAGCAAGTAGTCCACAACTGATTTAGGCAACCACACTAAGCAGCAAAATTTATAGTATTATTCCAATTAGGTGTTTAACAAAAGTTATGCTTAACATATCTGCAAGATGGTATTATTCATCCAAGCCATTTGGAACTCATACCAGTGTTCCTGAAGGAGGACTAACTTGTATTTTCCTTATAGAGGTCAGCTGAATTCTGTGATATGAATTAGCTACAGCCAATTCTAATCTGAAGCAGGCTGCAGCCTAAAGGACCACATGAGATCCCTCTTATCCATATTCTATCACCATGCCTGATTTCCATCTGTTTACAAAGACAGTTTGAATTTATTTATAAAGACACAATCAAAAACATGCATAGAGAAGGGGAGCCTTCTGTCCTCCTAATTACAGAAAATGAAGCCTCTTGGATGGTCAATCTTTTTTCATACAAAACACCGCCTCACCCCAAATGGACAGAACAAAGTACTCAATATTGCTCTTCCCTCACTACTTTCAAAATTTTCACAGGTCAGAAAACTATACACATTTTTCTATATGTACTGCTATTATTTATACTCTTAATCAATCACAATATTACGTCACTAATTTGGGGAAAAAATAAAAATGGACAGTGAACCTGACGTCTGTGCCACAAATGCTGAGATTTTAAATGTTTGCTATTTCAAATTTGCAATGAAGTCATTATTTCAAAAGAGGAAAGTTGTGAAATCATGAGAGAAGGTATTTGTAAGTGCATCTAATACCTCTGAGAGAGTAATCTAAAAAATGTAACAATAAGTTTAATCTTGTGTAAAAATGCAATATGAAAAAAAATTCATCTTCCAACATAAAAAACTAAGATAAAGACATTGGACTACAGTACCTCACCTTGGCATTGTTATCACATGAAACAACAACTAACTAGAAGTTTATATCGAAGTAATAATTCAAGCTGTGGCTGTGTTAAAAAAACACATACAAAACCAAACAGTTAGGTTGTGCTCGATATCTTTTCCTTCTGCCTTAATCTTTGTAGAAATCACTCTTCTCTCAGAGACGTAACAAAGTATTAAGTCCTGTTGAGGGACTCCACAGAATAAAGACCAGAGTAACCTACTGATCACCACTCTTCTCTCAGAGACGTAACAAAGTAGTAAGTCCTGTTGAGGGACTCCAGAGAATAAAGACCAGAGTAACCTACTGATCAGTTTAGTTTAGTTAGCTGAGGTAGGAGGGCAAATACTTCAAACATCATTGTTTCATCCATGCACCTAATAATACCTTTAAGCGCAGTAGTAAAGCAGGATACTTCTACATTAACGTGCCAATGCTGCCATGTAAGAAATATTTAACTTGTAAGTTGTGAAAAGTATAGCAGATGCTAAGAGAAGAGAAAGAAGTTATGCTTGCGCACTGTCGTATTTGCATCTGGCTATGCTTAGTCTTTTTTGATGCCTACCAGAGATATTTTTGAGTGCGTTTTCTGTGAGTGTTACATAGGCCTCAAGAGTTTCAGGGATCTCTACATCTGAAAAAATAAAAGCACAGTCTAAATTGACAGCTCAGCAATGGCTGTCTCCTTAGAGCAGGAGTCCTTTTCATGGGATGGAATATATAAACAGTTCCAATAGCAAACATCCTTTCTGGAGAAGGAAAAAAGATGAAGACTGAAACACAGGGAGCCTGCTAGAAAGTCTCTTAATATCCAGGCAAACCTGACTCTTTTCAGAGCAATGACCTGGAAAGCAAAAGACAGCCACAAGATCAGAGTATAATATACCAGTATGTCTTCCCCCACAACTGGCTGCATTTGGGCACTTTCACTCATTAAGACTTATTACACAAAGCACACACACTTTGAAAGGATTTCCAACTTCACTGCAGAGCAAGACCCAAGATCCCACCTCAGGCTAAACATTCAGTTGCTGGAGTCTTGCCTGGGTAAGGACTGAGTTAAGATTTACTTAAGCACTTGATGATTTTGTCTGCGGATCTCTCCCACAGCATTTCTTCATCAGTTTGTCCTGCACTTCTTGCCATATCCAGTACAGTTTCTTCTAGTCAGAATAACTTATGACATATTGCTGTTACAGATGACATACCCGATCTGGCCGGCCACAAGCGTAGAGACACAGCCAACTCCCTGTCATATCATATATGCCTTTGCAATTTTCCAAGGCTGTAGTCATCCAGGAATCTCCAGCTGTGTCTAAGGCCAGAAGGCCACTGGGATCACTTAGGGAAAGCTATTTAAGATCTTCAGGGGCTATTTAAAATACTTTTCCATGAGCATCTTGGCCAAGCAATCACACGTGTAACATTTGCTTCTTTTTACTAGGAGAGAACAGGACACACAATTTGCCACCATACCTGCTATACCAGCTGCTCCTCTCAGGTAGAAGTCCTTCTCTTGTCCTCCGTCTTCTTCCTCAGAGTGCAGTGCCCGTGAAACGGCTGTCTCCAGGTCTCTGCTAAGGTCGTAGTCATGATCCCACTCCAGGGGAATGGAGTCCACGCTCGCAGGGGTGTCTCGCCCTGATCGCTCGCTTCTCACCGGCTGGGAAAGAGGCAGCGAGAGGTTGGAAGAGGGGTGCGGGGAGAGAACGCTGTCCGCAGATTTGTCATGCCAGTGTATGTCAGAGAGATCTGCTGATTCATCCAGATCCACCTCTCTGTCAGAGAGGTCGTGTTCGTCATCTGTCAGCTAGAAGCATAATGCAAACAGAATCGATCAATGAAACATGCAGAGGCACTGCATGGTCAGCCCGGGTCAGTGAAATAAAATAGCATTAGGCAACAGCCACACTGATGGGGTTTCCATTTTGCATTCTTTTGCACTTCCCCTTCATTATTTTAAGGTGCACTAAAATACCAAAGCAACAAAAAAGTTCCTAATGCCAGCTTACTTAAGGCACCACAAAGTCTCACATCAAGCAAATGTCTCCAGACTTTTTACTGATGCCACTGCAATACAGACATCAAGTTAAAGAAAACTCTGGAATGAAGTCATAGGAAGCATAAGTGACCTTTATCGTGACCACTGCTCTCGTTATATTAATTCATATTTTTAAAAGCCTGGGTTTTGTTCCTTTCCTTCAGTAGGACTTGAGCTACCAAAAATCATTTTGCTCTCACTTAATCAGTTGTGTGTTCTGTTCTGGAGACAAATTTCTGTCTCTTCTGATGGGGAGAATCATTTTATCATTGTTTTTTAAACAAAACAGAACTCAACAAGGTGCCAGTGAAACTATCTGACAGAGCAGGGAGATGTTCTTATTACCAGTACCACATGGCTACCCCCATTAATAAAGTTTTAGAAATCTCCAATTTGCATGGATTTTCATGATGATTTAAAAAAATTCCAGATCTGGTGAGTTTGCCCTCTGAACAGCATATAAATAACATATAATGAAGGGAGGCAGATGGTCAGGGCTGTAAGAAAATTAAAACACAGGATTTTTGGAAAGTTACAGAAGTTTCACGTTAGTTCATTTCAACATCTTTCTCCCTCCTCATTCTCACACTTGTAAAATGACAACAAACGAAACAAATGCGTATGTAAGTAAGTATACACACAGGAAGGCGGATGAGTTTCTTGTGATAGCGTTCCACACGTCCAAAGACCTCTTGACAGTAACGACGCAGCTCATCTAGTTCTTCTTCAATGACAGCTGCATCCATGGGCTCACTTTTCTCAATGAGTTGCTCACCCTGCACAATTATCTGCTCAATTTTGTTGTTGTTCAGTGAAATTTCTTGCTGGAAAGCCTGCATAAAAGAAAAGCCCATGCTTTATCAATGAAATCAACATTACAACAACCTAAGTTATTAAAGATGCAAGTCTTAGAGTTTTTCAGCAAGAATGGTGTGGGTAACAAACAGGGATCATTCCAAATATTCTAGCATGAGCAACAATGAGCAATTAAATTTAGCATTCCACAGTCTTTCTAGCCAAAAACAGTAATACTTCATGGTTTACCATCTCATTCCTCACTTGTTGTATTTGGAAAGAAAGCTCTTCTCTAAACAAGCCATGCCCATGACCAAATGTCTAGAATGAACACAGATGCTAAAGCTAACACACTGGAATTTTGGATAACATGACATTTGATATTTTCTCTCCAGATAATCTCTCTGATGCAGAAATGGTTAACAAATGTAGTAATTCTTAAGTGTCAGCAATAATGGAGACTTGACATTAATAATTTTTATCGACATTTTCTCTTTTGATTAGGGAATGGAGACTATCACCCTTGATTTTTTGAAAATTTTTCACAGCACAAAGATCTTCCACTCTGGCAGAAAAGTACATATTGAAACCTGACATAGCCCACAACTTCTGAGGCTGAAGTCTCAGCCTGCAAGTAAGGGACTGTATCAGGCTGCATTTTTGGAAAATGTTTCTTAAATTCTTTTCCCAGACGGATGTTTTTATTCCTTCTCTCATCCCTCCTCCTGTTACCATTCAATCATTCTTTACCTTAAGTTGCTTTATCTTTGCTTGGACATCACACTCTGAAAAATGCTCTATGTTGGTCAGCTGCAGGTCCATCTCTGTTAGCCATACCAGGATGCTATCACGTGCTGTCTCAAACTCCTCACGCTGGCCAATAAAATGCTGGGGGGTGGAAAATGGAGTGCCATGAAATGACCAAACAACCCAAAAAACCCCAGCAATAGTGGTTCTCCAAAGAAATAGCCTTCATGCCCTTCAAACCTAACCTAAACTCAGTACACCTTCTTCTTTCATTTCCTACATGCTTTCTAAGGTTCCCTTTTCAGTAACATTATCTACAGCTGCAATTAGCTGACCTATGAAAGTTACCTTCTATGAAGGAGGTGGTGTTTGAGGTCACCAAGCATTTCCCTAATTGGTTACCTCAGACGAAGCGAACTGATAAGCTCCTTTCCTCTTCCAAAGGTAGAAATCCCCTCAAAAACACTTTGCAAATGCATTAAACTGGAAGCTTCTGGACTACCCCTGATTCATAAGTATAGTAGTGAAACTGAAGAGCTTAAAACTGGAAAAATACTTTTAGCCTGCGCAGGATGGAGGTAACTCGCTTTTGTAAGTTGTCCCATCTCTGGTTCCCCTCATGAACCATCTGCTTGAGGCTGCAGTCAGAGTCAGTGCGGTTCTCTCGGGCCAGGCGGCGATACTGTTTATTGATCAGTTCCAGCTGAGTCAGACTTTCATGCACTTGTCTCTGGAAGGCCTAAAGCAATATGAACAAAAGACACCATCAGATTTTTAATTATTGAAATTAGGATACACATATAAGTCTGTCCCTTTATTTGACCCTACTTCTACACTCTGACACGTGTTAGCTAACAGATTTCACTACGGATGCAGACATCTCCTGAGGGCTATCCTATTGAGAGGCTGCCTTCTGATTAAAATGAGCAAAAAAGAGAAAAAAGTTTACTGACATAGTTCATTGAATGAGAAATTGCAACATGAATACTTGTTACAATGGCAAAATCAGCACAAAAAAAGACTCCCCTTTCTACTCAATCATATGCCTTTCTATTTGAGAACAGAAACACAAACAATGAATACGAAACTTTTTTTTAAAAAATGAACAGAAATCCAAGATTCCTGTGGCTTCATTGGATTTCCTTACACATACTGAATTTGCTGAAGTGCAAACATTGAAAAGTTTTGAGTAATTGTTTATTCTGAGTTTTACCAAAAATAGTGAAAAATGGTACTGAAGGAATCATCTCTTTATCTTCAGTATACTGCTATACAAGTAAGCTTTGCCTTAAAATTTTCATGGAAAGAAAATTTCATGAACATCCATACCAACTTATGCCTGGGCAAGTGTCTGCACCATGTGCTTTCAGTGCTTCCTCTACTGTTACAAAAGCCTCAGTCACCCAGCTGGGGAGCAGAAACAGTATGTGACTTAGCCCATGATTTTCATGTTGTGACTAGCAATCACAAAGCAAGTTGGAGAAAGCACCTTGTAAGGAGCTGACTGAATGAATCCCTTCAAAAATAAATAAAAAAAGATGAATATTTTTTCAAAAAACTACTCGTTTTTATGCTGTCACAGAAACAAAAAAGCAATCAATCAAAG
The DNA here is from genome assembly GCF_000690835.1 of Fulmarus glacialis. NCBI lineage: Eukaryota > Metazoa > Chordata > Aves > Procellariiformes > Procellariidae > Fulmarus > Fulmarus glacialis. The sequence continues at coordinate 7,924 of NW_009216300.1, forward strand.
GAAGACTTAAAAACATAGACTACACCAGCTCTCTTTTGAATACAAGTAGGTTTTGGCTCCCATTGTCATTCTACAAACTTGCTCTCTGATATTCCTCACAATGCAAACAAACAATCTCTCCCAAAACTAGACATCACCCTTACTAAGGTCTGGAGAAGTGTGATAGGTAATATACTTCTGTACAGAAATTTTCATTAAAATCAGCTAACACATGAGATTTCTACATAAACAATATATACTCTTCATATTGTACCAGTCAAATCTAAAAATGAAGTAAGCACATTTCTGCTGTAATACCAGACACAAAAGTAAAGAAGCTGATTTGAAAAAAGAAAAAAGATCAAAGTCTGCAGAGTCCTCTCAATATAACTACACCCTTCATTAAATGACAATCAAATTGGGTAGGGGACAACCAACAAGGAGCAAATGGGCTTGCAACCGGAGTGAAATGCTCAGTAGAACTCAATTCACTTAAAATTGCACAAGGAGGCAATTCTCACATCAGAGGCACAAATCTGACTATATTTACTAGGATCATGAAATCTAAAAGTGTGCAGCTGTTGTTTCACCTGTTACCAAGCCTTGTCCAGCAAGAGAACAGCTGTGTATTTGTCTTCCATTTTTTCAGCTCAGCTACACAAGAATTCATCTGTTGCGTTCCTTCCTATAATCTCTTTTCATTTCTCCATAAACTACTGGAGAGGAAGGAGTTTGCTTTTGTACAGTGAGGTCAGTGAGAGCTATCTCTGACCTCTGTGCTCAGGAACTGAACGGTTCTTACATGGTCTGCTGGGCTCTTTGGTTTTTTTTATTTCAACTGCAGATATGGAGGGGAAAATAAAATTAGAAAAAAAAGGTCTAGTTAAAGCAGAAACCTGCTGCAGTTAGTGTGTATATTTGGCTGACTTTACACTGACTTCACAGTGAGGTTGCTGAATTCGGACACCACAACTTTTGTCGCTTGCATTCGTGCTTTTTGGTAGGTGTAGAAAACAGGTGCCCAAAAAAAAAGAAGGAAAAAAGAGAAAGACTAAAACTGCAGGGAAAGCAGGCTTCTGGAGAGGCTGGCAAAAGGGTTCCTTCC
>NW_009216300.1:9038-14035 GCF_000690835.1 Fulmarus glacialis
TTGTAGACAGAAAAAATTCCACAAGTCTGCAGGAGAGGGAAGGTCACCATAGAAGCAAAGGTTCAATGAAACAGACTTTGCACAAAGTCAGTTCAGCTGTAAAAATCAAAAGCAACCAAGATATTTTTGGCACTGTTTCTCATACAGAGACTCACTAAACAAGAGATTTACATCCTGATCACTGAATAAAGGGACAATGGTAAGGGGGTCTGAGACAGAGAACTTGTGTCCAGGAAGCAAACATTTTTATACTATGGCAACCTGCCTCACCATAATGAAGTCTGGCAGTGTCTAACCACAAAGCCTAGCCAGTACATTCAGAAATGTGAATGTCAATTATAAAACTTGAATGAGTGCTTCACAGTTTATGCTTTTGAATTAATTGTTAAACCAAAAAGTATTAATTGGTCTTAGATGTTGTTTAAAATTTGCATTTCTTCTTCACAGCAAATACTTCACAGCACCTGAGTGTTTACAGAATTGCCTGAACAATTTGTTCTCTTTCTTCAGAATTATTTTTCTGTCTCATCTTGATATACTCCTTGCAAATATGAAACCGAGCAAAGGACTTTCACCTGTGACTAGCCACACTGTCTGTGTGTGTGCTTTACACACAGGTATACACTCCATTGTAATTATGAAACAAGCCATCACATTGTAGTAGACACAACAGAATTATGTAAGAAGCTCTTCAGCATTGACTGAAGTGACAGCTTGTCAGTTTTGAAGCATGCACTTAACTTTTAAGTCACGGGGGACACCATGTGGACATATAACGATACTTGCACGAACATGAATTTCAGGTATAAGGATCTAAAATGGGGATATTGTACATTGTACAAAACAGGAAGAGTTCAGAGGGCTGGTTTCAGAGAGTTACAGAAAGAAGAGGAGGGATAAAATCAAAGCAAAAGCTAAAACATCAGCATGCATTTGAAGAGGTACTTGGTGAAGGGAGATTTATGAATGCTCTGGAGCACCTACTGACTAGGCATATTAAAAAGCCGGAGAAATAAAAAGGGTGAGAAATCTAACTCTGGTGAACGAACAGCAAATGAGAGTGGATTGATTTACTAGCACTTTCAGTTGCCACCTTCCACTGTTTTTTCATCCTAGAAACCTGCCACTGAAGGCAGCTACAAAATCATCAACTCCACTATATTAATACAGTGTCTCTGCTGAGTGTATGGGAAGGAAGAACACCAACTGGCTGCTGTAATGTGATCAGTAGATATTAAATTTCGACTATTATAAATCACCTCAAATTTCTTCAGTTCTTCCTTAGCAACTGTGTAAAGCACACCAGAGGAGCTCGGGAAAGCAGCTGTCTTCTCAGAGATTTTTAGCCAGTCTTCAAATTTAGAGTAGTCATCCAAAAACTTTTGCCATAGCCGCCATGTCTCTTCAATTCTGCAATAGATAATGGAAAATTAGGGAATGCTCAGACTGAAGGCCAGCTGACCTCCAGAACTTTATTAACTACTCATCTACAACAGCAAACTAGCACTGCACTAGACAAAAACTGGCTCTTAATCTAACTCAGACAGCCAGGCTGATAAACAGGGAAGGCTGGCTCATTCCATACTGAGCTAGAATAAGATGATGGCAATTTTTTTTTTAATGCATCTGATTTTGGAATCAGTATAAAAAGAAAGTTATAAGTATGCAATAGGAACTCTAAAAATCTGAGCACATGCTAAATAACTTCTGAAATACAGTCCCAATGTAGGTACCTAAGCCAGTATTTTAGAGACTAGAAATTCCACACTACCTTCCACTGCAGAACTTTTTCTTACAGAATGCTAAAGGTGTTGCAGCATACATTTTAAAGTTCTCAGTCATTATTCTGCATTGCAAAGGAACACAAACATTTTTTTTTTGCATTCACCAACAAGTAAAATGCTATCTCTCAATATACACTGTAAACATACCGTTATTTAAAAAAAAAAAAAAAAGTTAAAAGTTATAATTTGACTTCAATTGACTCTGTAAAAATAGTGGCTGACTCTTGATCCTGAAATCAAATTGGCTTAATACTGAGACTGTAAAATCCCAAGAACTTCAACACCACTTGATTCAAAATAACAAGATCTTTTTTGGACAGGTTGTATTACAGCAGAACTTCATCTGCTTTTACAGAGAGAATACATCTTTCCAAAGTCTTAGATATGCAGGTCTGAAAAGGACCTGACCCATGCAAAATTTATGCTTTGTTGATGATACGTTCTTCAACTTGAAGTTTGACATCTGGAAAGTTGCTTTTTAATATGAATAACTGTTTCTACTACAATAAAGATCCTAAATACTGATAGCTCAGTTAACTTACTGGTACAAATCTACTAATAGCAGAATGTGTACATTGCAAGAAAGTAAAATAGAGTTCAATGCATTGTTCCACATTAACTTAAAACAGTTCTGAATTGATGTGCTGGACACAAAGGTATGAAGAGCCTGTATATTTTCAAGACAGACTGTGTCAAAGAAAGAATTTATAAGCTGTATTTATATATATATACACTATACAAGAATTACCATGGCAATAGTACAAAATTACTTAAAGAGAGCAATCTGTGGATATAGAGCAGCACAACTTAAAAGCAACAAATTTTCTGCATAAAATAGAGAAAACCTTTACTAAATAAATTAAGAATATCCCAAAACCCAAAGATCATATGAAGTTCAATTCAGCATTTTGAAAAATCATAAACTTTACCTAGAATTCTTGATATGACTGTGTAAACATCACAGTAATCAAATTCATAACTTAAAAAGGTACAGAAAAGATCTTCATAAATATAGGAGTTCAAACAGTTAAACATGTATTATTACTCATCAGCACAGAGTATATAGCATTGGCCCAATCTAGCCTACATCATTATGGCTATCAAAATCATCCACGCTATCCTAGATGGGAATAGAAAACAATGAATCTTCTGGATATCATGGTCATGCAGTGTACAGATGGTCTAATCATGTGCAATAAAACAGACCACACCCAAGATGCACGGGTGCTACGGCCCACACTTGCTCAGCAAAGCTAAGGTGGGCAGATAAGGAAATTCCAGATGAGTGTTCAGTTCTAAAATTCTTCCAAATAAACAAAATCACACATAAGAGAAACTGTTGCAGAACACTAGGTGCATGAAAACCCTAACACCTGGAATAACATTCCACCCATTCGATATCTAGTTTCCCCATCAGTCTCAGTAGTTCCAGGTTAAACATAAGTGTTATAACTCTCCCTTTTAGGTCATGTTTTCTAAATCTCTTGGAGTCACTGCTATCATCTAAGCTTTCTTTAGTTTCTCTCTCATAATTTCTATGAAGCATGGGAAATAAGACATCATTCCATCAAAGGCCTTGTGAGCAAAATTTGGTAATTGGTATCTGTACCTTGTATAAAGGCACATCCAAAGGCAACCCAAAATTTCTTTTTTTTCCCCACAGCATAACAGTTATTGGCTTTTATTCAATGTATGATCTTTTTGTGACCTCTACACCCTTTTCTTCAGTACTGCAACCCTATAACTTACATCCCATCCTGCATTTGTGCCTGTGGAAGGAAATACTAATTTGTAGGCATTTTAGACTTACTTAAGTCGCCTTTCCATTGACATTGCACAAATGTTCCTCCACCTTCTGTCCAGATTGCGTGTAGCCTGCTGGATAGAGTCACACTCTGCTTCTGTGGCACATGCATCACAGTCATGAAGAAGCACTTCACACAGATTGAGAACAGATGCCACTCCAGTGCTGTGTTTCTCTATGTCCCTCTGAAGTTCCTGCAGGTGAAGAAATTAATTCTTAAGAGAAGTTGCAAAACATGCATAAATACAAATGCATTTCTATTCTACTTATTAAAAAAAATAAATTAATAAGCTTGCAAACAGGAGAAAAACACCCAATAAATACCTATTAAGAGACTGCATCTGCACAAATGGTCTTGCAATGTTATCAATGAGGCCAGGAGAACCTGGCAGCATGCACAGCCCTCCCAGGGTCTACAAACACCAAACCACCACCTGGGACAAACTGCCAGATCTCTGCATGCTCAGCTGAGCATCTTTCACATACATTTAACCAACATCACCAATAGATGGTGGAATTATTCTCAGCCCTTTCCCATTATCACAGAGAATGTAAAGCAGAAGTTAGTAAAAGAAGTGTGACAAGAAAATATGTTCTTATCTACTGTGAGCATTTGGTAGAGGTACCCTTCCTGAACCTACTCTTCCCCAGGTGAGCTAGCTGCAAAGTGGCATGCTTGACATGGAGATCGGCAGCAGCACATGTTGAAGAGTCCATTTCTAGTAGGAGATTTTTCTTCCTTCAACTTTCCAATTCTATAGCATTTTCATTGAAAATGGAAAAGGAAAATTCAGGACAGCTAAAGAAAATGCACTTACACTGTCTTAGCACTTATTATATGCAATCAGTATTATTTTTCCTGTCAGTTTCTTGGTTGTAATGGCTTGTTCTACACCGATGATAATATTTCATCTTGAAGCAATGCTTCAGCTTCAGTTTTGAACTGCAGATTCAAGTTAAGACAAGCCACAAAAGTAATTGGCTATTGCTGTGCAAGAAAGAGAAACCCTGCTTGACTTCTGCCTACATTTGCAATGAATCAACAGAATATTAGATGGAAAAATCAGGATGGACAGTAACAAAACCAAGACAACATAATTCCAATAGTGACAAAGTGACTACACTAAAAAGTGATATATTGCATCTCCAATACTATGTTCACTTCTGATTCAGATGAAGAAAAGAACTATTAGGACAATTAGAGATGTGGAAGTTTATTTAGGAGAACAAGAAGTTGGCAGCTTGAGGATGAGTAGAGATAAACTGCTCTTTATAATTTTGCTAGTGAAGTAAACTATAACATGCAAAGGGAAATACAGTGTCAACATATTGTGTCTACATACATTTAAGGTCTAACTAGAGGAACTTTTCTTACAACTAGTAATATGATGTTTTGAAAGTGCCTTTCA
>NW_009216300.1:14310-51243 GCF_000690835.1 Fulmarus glacialis
CATAATGTCCAAGTGCTTATTCCTCTTTCTACCATCCTGAAATGTTATGTAAGGGTGGATACTATAAACAGATGTGATACTCCATGAAACACATACTCCAGACAGCTATGAGGCTTGAAGTTAAGCAAGTTCAGGTAACACAATCTCCTCTCTGCCATTTTGGAGTAGGGCAGTAGTGAGAACTGCCAGCTGGCGGTCCTGAGGATTCCTAGGGATTAAACTTTTTTATTCACCTACAGAACCTTTCTACAAGCAATGTCTACACTGTTTTTTCTCCATAACCTTATATTTCTTGCCCAGATTTTAAAATTTTCTATGTTTATTAGAGAACATTTAGCCTTTGGGTTAGTTCACAAAGGAGCATCACTTTTATGCACTGCTGTCACCCACATACAGCTTTTTTTGCCTTTATCAACCCAAAAGCAAACACCATTTTTTCCACATTTCAAGTGGTAGCAGGTTGAGAAAGTAAACAAAAAAGTAGTCCTTGAAATGCAGTTTGCGACCCTGGGAAAATACTGCAGTGAAGTTACCCTACCTTCCCCAGGATATCCAGCTTCAATTGTATCTTTAACTTCACTACAAGGACTGGCAATCTGCAAAGCTGATTCGTGGCTAAATTAGATGCTGAGAAGTAGATAACAGAGTTACAGAAATGGAATTTGGTCCTCGTCTTTCACAGCATAATATTTTTAATGTAACTTTGTATATGAACAACTGGTAGCAGTACGAGCAGGAAAGATAACATGACCTCAGTGGAAGACCAACCATGGAAAAGAACATAAGATCACTAACGGAAGAAGAAAGAGGGATGAAATACTTGAGATGATGACCAACGTACTGGCCTTCTGAGATGGGGTGGATAGTGATATAGTCTCTGACTAATAAAAACACTGGTTGCCATATGTTGAAGGTGGATGGTTTTTTTAAATTATTATTATAACCATGGCTTGCAGTGTTACTAAATAAAATCATCATCAAGTTTCCAAACATGGCATCCTCCCAGGATAAGATTCACCTCTATTTCTCCCCTTTGGAGTTCAAATTAAACCACTCACACTTCTACAGAATATCACTGCACGCTGTCACTGCGTGGGGATCACCACAAGGAAACAGCAGAAGGCAGAGATACACCAGTCTCTGCGCCCAGAATAAGTCCCATAAGAAGCAGTTGTAACAAACTGTGGGATGCCTATATAGGGATGCTAGTAAAAAAATCTCAAGTATCTACTTTGTTGATAGCAATGTTTAGCCCTGCCCAGCACTTTATTGTCTCAGAAATACCACTCATTAGTGATGCTTGTGTGTTATAAATTATTACCCCTATGTAAATTACATATAGAATATAAATAAGCAATTCTGCACAGCCATGTGTCAAATCAGTTGGGGAGCTGGCAAAAACTGTGAGGGTGTTCTTGGGTCTCAGTCCCACACGCAGCTTAAAAGAGCAAAATGCCAGTTTGTACACTTCATAAATTAATTATCCCCAAAACATTCTGGCACTCCTCTTCCCACGCATTTCTTTCTCCTCTGAAAGAACTCAGGAGAGCATCTAACTCATCTCCAGATGATAATACCAGAAAGGTATTTTTGCCAATAAATAATCAACAGGAACACAACAGGACAACAGTCCTCCCTAGCAATGTGCTTCTAGGTAAAACTGCACTGGACAGTGAAGTGGAACAGGAAAGAGAAAGTATAGTGAAACTTCTTAGGAGTAACATTAGTTTTAATGCCAAAAACTGGTTGACTTAACATTTTTCTGCCGGTTCCAGCGTTAACAATTTTGTTCTAGCACTGCGTAAAGGCTTTGTGTGCTATAAACCAACAAATTTTAACTTCACATGTATAGCTCATGCATCTTTGCGTGCAAAGTGATTCTCAAACAAGCTGCAAAATAAAACTGAGTTAGAAAGGTTGCTAAAAAATAGTCATTTTCAAGCATGTGCAAAATTTGCAAGGTCTAATAGGTGTCAGTTTTGCCTCTGGGAACAGACAATTCAAACAAACAAAAACCACAAAACCCGAAGGAAAAACAATTGCAATAACTCGTTCAGGTTACATCTCTTGGTGCCTTACCTTTCTCGGAAAGGTCAATCAGCTCCTGGTGGATTCGATGTCAAAGCCAGCAGAAGGCTCTATAAGTGACACAGTAAGCACCACTTGCCTTGATATTTAAACACTCCTTTGTCTCATGCCCTCTCAGCATTGAGCTGGGTATGGGCAGCCCAAGGACACTCTACTTTGGTTCTCCCCATATCATTGTGCACCTGATAAATGTGTTTTATTTTACCTGCTGTTCATTTAGCTTCCTTTGTATCTCCTCAGAGTCACAAGTTTCATAGATAATAGGTTTGGACAACTCTGACTCAATGTGGGCAAGCCAAGATCTCAGGCTACTCATGTTTTTATCCAGCTGCTGCACTGCAATAAGGGTCTCCTTCAACTTCTTTACCCTGTAAAGAAAACGAAATGGCAGCATAAGGAGAATGAGAACAACACCCTGAAGAATAATTTCCACAGCATGTGTTTCAGAGAAACTTAACTTAGATGGCAAGTTCTGTTCTGAAGTCTTCCTTTATTATATAACAGAAGTATATTATACGTGCAAATAGTCCTGCATCCATCCAGTTAAGAAAAATTAAGAGCTTACTAATGCCAGGCAACATTTTCAAAGCTTCTGTACCTTTATCAGTTGAGTTAAATGTTTGTTAAGAAAGGAAAATTACAACTTTTTTTTTTAATGAACTCCTACGCACCAAAATCCCAAAACATTCTATGTAATCTAGTTGTGTATTTGACCAACAGATGACAAGTTCTTCTTAGACTACAAATAACTTAGCTATTTAACCAGTACTGATGGTGGAGTGCACTGAGTGAACAGGTCTTTTTCACCCCGGTGATTTCTAAACATTGAACTACATATCATAGAATGATTTGGGTTGGAAGGGACCTTTAAAGATCATCTAGTCCAACACCCCTGCTGTGGGCAGGGACATCTTCAACTAGATCAGGTTGCTCAGAGCCCCGTCCAGCCTGACCTTGAATGTTGCCAAGGGTGGGGCATCTACCACCTCTCTGGGCAACCTGTTCCAGTGTGAAGACTCGTCCTTGAATAAATAAGTTTTAGAGAGAGAAAGCTGAGAACTTCGTGAGAATTCCTGAATCTGAAGAGCTGCTTTAAGTTGTTCTTGGTCTTAATGGACTACTTCAGATTTAAACAGATGAAACTGGAATGTAACTGCATGGTGATTTCTAAGCAGTATTGTTCTTGAGACCCTGACCCTGCAACAGTAATGGCCAGGAAAAATTAAATAGTGGGTTTTTTTAATTCAAGGTAACATTAAGCGCAAAGAGTGAGGAAAAGTTGACTAAACCTTCATCCTATCTCGATATTTTTTCCTTCAGCCTGTTTCAACTGCAAAAAAGTCTGTCAGTAATTCCCTCCTTCCTATCCCCATGTTACATAACATACATTAATGGACTCCAAAATTGTTTCTAAGCTTTCTCTCTTTTTTTTTTCCATTTATGTAGTACCACAAACAATTTTGAGTAACATTCCCTTTTATGCTTCTATTGCTCTTCCACTTAAGTGTTTCAATATCAGAAAGCTTTAAGAGATGAATGCAGCTGAGAATAGACTGACTAAATCAGGTTGAAAAATACAAGATTGCCAGGTTCATCAAACAAACAAAATGCCACCTGACTATCCTATAATTCAAACAGAGCAATTCACATTTTTTCCATAATACTAACCAGCAAATTTATCAAGTGTTTCCATATTTAAAGCGGTAGTTGCAGCTGACCATTAAGAGTCTAACACAGGTTTTCTTTTCTTACCAAAGAGAAATGCAGAGATCTTAACATTAACTTAAAAAACTTGAAAGTTAAATCTTTCAAATTTTTTGTCTCTTTCTAGCCCTCTCTTTAGATCACAGATGGGCAAACTGTAGCTCTTTAGCACCAAACACGCTTAAGAACAGTTCAAATGCATCTTCCTTACCAGAGTCTCATGACCACAGCTGCAGGGTTGTGATCTGAAAAAAAAATCTTGGTAATTGGAAAAAATCTGGGTAATCTGAAAATCTGGCTATGAAGGGACTGAAGTCAACACAATTGTGCCAAAAGACTGCCCCAGTCCCCATCATCAGGTTATCCCAAAACACAGCTATGTGTTTAGGCTTGGAAAGATACTAGGAGAACAACCAGTGTCTGGGGGCACCATCTCCTCGTCACCTATGGTTGTACATACAGTGCTTTGTGGGTTTGGACCAATTGAAACTCACTCATAGGGTGAGCAAGAAGGTTGGCTATCACTCTTCTGGAACTCACATACAGCTTTTCAATCTCTGACATTAATGAAGAGGAGTGAAATCCTGCCCATTTTCTGCTTAGATTTTCAAGGCTGGATGCCTTTGCAGGCATGCTGGAGTGGGAAAGGGAACAATGACTTGTGTCAGCCCTGTGTAGAAGCAATGTCACTCTATCATTTGCAAGCCCAAGCCGTGGACCAGGCTTTTCTTGTTTGCAATTGTATAGTACCCTAACCTCTGTGCTGGATTTTATTTACATTTTGCCTGCAACATCTGATAAAGGGCCATCATTTAGAAAGTGCCCTCTTTGCTTCAGGCAGACTGCATGAGAATACATCCCTGCCAGAGCAAAAAACAACACCGGCTCAAACAGAGCTATTTTCAGTCACATGACCTAAGTTACTCAAGAGAGAAAAAGAAAAAAAACCACAACACACTAAAAGAACGCTCCAACCAAAACCAAAACCTACTGCTAAACCTGCCCTCCCGCCAAACTGTTGCAATTCCCTGCACCTAAATTCCGAAAGTTAAAAAAAAAAAAAAGAAAAAAAAAGAAAAGGACAACTCCCTTCCTGACCCCCCGCTACATTTACTGTTAATGCTGTTCTTTTTTTGTACTGAGTCTAACATAACAGGTTCCTTGCCTATAGTACAAACAGAAGCAAATAAAGAAGTGCTTCTTGCAGTATTTTGGGCTTACTTTTTTTGACTGAACTGCAATACAGTGTTGTGCCTCTAGCTACTCTGAAAACATATCTGTGAAAAAATAATACATGTAATCCATCATGTCTAAGAGTTTTCCTTCTGAATTTTAGCAGGCAAGATGCCTATGCTCTTCATCTCATTGAATACTGTGCCTGTGTACAAATAATTACACATGTGTGCAACAAAAATCTCTCTCTCTTAAAAACGTAACAGCTCAAAATCCTATCTTTCCATGCTAATGGCGGGGCCTGAAAGCTAATGAAACTAAAAGCTCTGCTTAGAGACAAAGGTCAAATTATAAACCATTCAAGTATGTGGGATCCCCAGACAACTGTAATTTTGACCTTTTGAGATTTCATTTACAAGATTATGTTTAAACAGTTAAGTATTCCAATAATCATCTCATGCTTTTGTTGCAGCACTATGCATGTTACTGCGAGAGACTTGAGATAAGTCCTCTCCGTGACAATGAAGATTCAGCCTTGGAATCAAAGGGTTGGACCCATGACATGGTGGTTTTAAAGGTTGTTTTTTATATAACACACACACACACACACATCAGTCTTGCTACATTTTACAAATACTTAAGACTCTCAGAAAGGAAAATATTGCAGAATTAAACTATTTGTTTTTATGGTTTACTGACAAAAACCCATCTGAAAATTTGAATGGGCTTATTATGCTTACATTTCCATGTTCCAATTACTGTACCTCATTTTCCCCAAGAAAGTAATAACTTTAAAATGTCTATTTTACATTAAGAAAAGGCAGTGAGAGAACAACTTGGAGCTGAAATTAAGCACAAATAGCTTTAATTCAACTAAATTAGACAGCCTTAGATTCCACTTAAAACTAAACAGGAACAACCCTGTAAATACATAACAATGCATCATATAGAACTCATAGCTACTGCGTTAGTCATTTAGACAGCTGGTTACTAATATTAAACTTTAAAAGGAACATGAAAAAAGGCAGTAAGAGCATGTTAGCTAAGTCTGTACAAACCCAGTAGAAAGCTGAAAAGCTTTTTTTTTTTTAAAAATCTACTTGGAACTGGAGACAAAGTCTCAAGAAACACTTACTCTATGAAATAATGAAAAATAATACATTATTAAAATCAGTTTTTTTAGAAAAATCAATTTGAAAATAATCTTTTTATGATTAAAAAATATTTATTGTCCAAAGTACAGTACTACCGCGTACCAAGACACTAGTACCGCCAGTTATATTTGCTCTTTAGATCACAGTTTCCCCTTTCAAAGAGTAAATTTCTAAAACTCTGAACAGCAGCAAAACTTCTAGAAAAGATAATGTGAAGGGGGAAAAAGAGAAGTGGAATCAAAAATCCAAGATGATGTAGGCCGAGTTCAAGTATTATATACAGTTACAAAACAGTCATTAATATGTACAGGACAGACCAGCTTCGGTAAGTCTGAAATACTTTCTTCACAGCCTCTCTCCTTCTCTGCCTTTCGCTTGTAGCCATGCCCCTTTGATGACACAAACAGTGAGCAGACAAATACAAAGTCTGCTTTCTCTCATGTGTGTTCGTGCTCTTGTATTTAAAAACAGCAGTAAAACCAGTCTACAGTTTCTTTCAGACAACTAAGAGATTTTACTAGTTCTAAGTCTGCATCAGCAACAAAAAATTATTCTGGGATCAAGAACCACTAGCTGCAAAACAAAGTATGCTGTTACCACTGTCAACTATTTTTAAACTGAGCAGAAAACAGTAATTTCTAGCTAAGGTAGTGATTTCTACATATCAATATTTCAATTAGTTTCCCAGCAAGCCAAGACTTCAGAAAGAACCGTATCAATCAAAAGCAAACAAAAATAGCTGCCTGCCTTGTGATATCACAATTACAGTCTGGGAGATCTGAATCCACACTGCCGTCCTCCGCCATCCTCACAGCACGCAAGTCCTCTGCCACCACCATGAAATTTTCCAGCATTAAAAAGAAGAACTTCCACTCCAAAAGCCTGCAAACACTGTGCTTTGTGCGGGGGGGAGGAAAAGGGACACACTTCTCTTTGCCGGTGAGTACTGTACAGAAAATGTTGCACGCCAAACAAATGTTAGCAGCCGTTGCTTGATAACATGAGACTGAATGGTGACAAGTGGTCATGTTTCTAAATAAAACTTGCACTCGTCAACATGTGCCAGACTTGATCTCCAGGAATGTGGACTGTGAGTGCTAGGGGAAGGGATGAAAACACATATAACAAAGCTGCCTTTGCAAAGCCTGAGCAGTTGCAGCAATAGCACTGCTTCCCGGCTGTAAACATCTGTAACATTTTTTGCACCAGGCTGACATATCAGAAAAATTCATCTGAGAGGATGAAAATGTTCTAGAAGGACAGAAACAGAAGTCTCTAATGCAGAGACACAGCTACCTTTCTGTAGCTGTCTCTTCCGCAGTTACAGACCTTCTCAGAATGGAGAGGCAACTAAAAAAAGTGGGTAAGGAAACAGAATGTGAGAAAGGAAGAGGCTTTACAAATGAATGGAGAAGTTCCACCACACAGCATAAAATCAACAGGTAAAGATTCAGACCAGACACATATTACCATACTATATTACTAAGGCATTTTCATAGAGCACTTTCTATTCGTTCACGGCTGTAGAAAACAAACCACTAAGAAAAATGCTCCAGGCAGGGGATGACTGTAGCTTAGCAGAAAAGCACACAGACTCTAATAATTTATTAATGCTGTCAGGGATCCAGAATATGAAAAGATGTGTTTTATTCTCAACACCAGAACAATTAATCTGCTTTTACTAGCTGAGTGCAGCCAAAATCATGTTATATGATACATTCCAAACTCCGAAGTATCATAACAGGAACACATCCCAATATATCATAACATACTCTAAAGAGCCTCTGGAGCCTTCTAGAAGTTATCTTGGGGGATGCAAACGCTTTTGTCCAGTGGGAATTAGACATCAATACAAGTACTTTGTACATACCTTAATCAACAACTTGGGCTTTAACTGCTATCAGCCTAAGCTACAGCTGAACTAGCAAAATTTCCGCAACCTAGCATCAAACCTCTCCACCATTTACTTCCCAACTTCAGCAACGCAATGTTCAAACTTTGCAGAGTTTTTTTTCATTTCAGTAAGCACTGAAATGGAAAGGATTATATGTTTAATTGCATACAATAGTGCTGAGCACACTAATTGAGAAGGCTAAGTTGAAATGATCTGGAAATAGAAGTAAATAAATATTTTACATAAATTAGTTTAGAACTAGGACTTGACACCCTGCTTCACGATAACAGAATGAGAAAGTTTAAGTGTATAATATTGCGGTTTATATCTCCCCACCCCAAGAATGATACAGAACCCTGAACCCTTACCTGTCCCTATAGAGGACACTAACCTCTAACACTGAATAGACAATACAGATCTTTTAAAGATATGTTTTGCAGTTTCTGAATGCAATCACTTTTCACTAGAAACTTCCTGACAGTATTATTCAAACATTTGTCTGAGTAGGTGTTTCACAAGACAAACACAAAAATATGGCAAATATGCTTTATGTTCAACAACTGGTGATGTATCACATCCTCTGAAACCAGCAGGTTCCTCGACCGTAATGCACCACTTCCTGACTTAATTGTTCTGTAAGAAATATACAGTGTTCATTACTTTAAAATGAATCACTATAAAAGGAGCTGGAGCCACCAGAATGCTTCTGCTTACAGAAAATTTACTGTTCCCATGCTTACAGATTTCAGAGCAGGAAGGCAGTAAAACCATATGAAAAAAGAATGGACGAAAAAAGATGACGAAACTAAACAAACCCTTTTGCTGCTAACAGGACTAAAGTATTACTAATTCCTATGCCCTTACATCACAGAAGTGTAAAATATAAAAGTATATGTACATTTTATGAAGTGCAAAATTGTGACAAAATTATTGTCGGTAGTGGGAGGGAGGCTGTAGATGACTCAACAGAAAGTATTGAAACAAATAAACCAGTTTCTTCACATGTCAAACGACAATCCTGTATTTCTTTAAGTTATGAAAATTGCTGCTATATTTTTGACCTTGAGTAAAAAGAATCTTTAAGCCCAATGTGCATACGTCTACGTGCAGTTACTCTTCTCCATCAGTGAAAAAATAACCAGGCAGAAAAACTTAGTTTTGGAACTCCTTTTCTCAAAATCCAAAACTACAAATGCACTGTTTCGATTCCTCTGCCAAGAGTTTTTTAGAAAAACTACATTTGCACCCAGTTTTAAGCACTCATCTGAAGTAAGATGGCACTGGAGCAAGGCTCACTAAATCTGACTGCAACCGATTTTATGTCATTCTAGCAGATAATGTTTTGAATTGACTTTTCTTGAAGAAATGATGTCAGATACTGTAAAGTAAAACAGGAAGGTGAATTTCACAGAAATGTGTTGATGGTTAAAAATAAACTCATTTCACAGTTAATGATGAAAAAATCAGACAATAAAAAGATTTTAAATTCATGACATCCAGCATATTAATCTGTCCCACATAGAACTTAGAACTTAGAAACAAAAAACCTGTTTTACCTGGCTGCAATAAGATCTAGAAGATGTTGCCACCTGTCATTGATCTTGCCAAGTTTGTACTCAATCTCTGATGCCTTACTCTCATGGCTGGCTTTAGCAAGTCGCTCTCCCATTTGCTGGAGCTGGATTTTGTTCTTCTGGGCTACAGCAATTTCCTCTTGGTAATCCTGGACAGTAAAGAGCAATCAGAAGTCAGGGTACTTATTCTGAATACACTTTGCTCTACACTACTAAAGGAACCATATAAAAATACAAGTGAATGTTGTTTTTTTGGTGATTGGTACAGTGGAGAGACAACCTCTTAAATATTAGATGTATAACTGTGAACAACTTTATCAGAAGAATGAAAAAAGCCCAAAACAAAACACAATGCCTTTATAAATATATCTGCTATAGTTAAACTTATCACAGGCAATTCTGATTGGACATTTAGTAAAGCATTCAGATGCCTTCGGCTTTGCATTCACTTAATTTTCTGGTATCCTCGGAGGTCCTACCTCAAGAAAGACAGGAAAATGATGCATAGCAAGAGAACACAAACACACAGTCTTACCGGAACTTGTAAACATCAGTGTAAGGTAAAACCTCCATTTCAGCTAATTCAGTATCCTCTTTGCAACACAAAACAAATAAGCAGTTAAAGAACAGTATGTAAGTGTACATGCACTGCACTATACCTTTTTAAGTTTCTCAATCATTTCTTCTATGAGGATGTCGCCATTTTGAGAAACCTTACTTTCCATTTGCGTCAGCCACTCACAGAGCTCCTTGTTCTTCTCACTGAAGACAGCCCACTCATTCAGTCTCTCACTAACTTGTTGTCGACGTAAGGAGACCTTAAAACATTTGCGGTGAGTAAGTAAAAACAAAATAGTAAATGCATATAAGAGATGCTTGAAACAATTTGTACCTCAGTGTGAACTCCACTGGCCCTGCAAAAGTGTTCCAGCCACTAATTTGCCATTAAAACAAACTGGAGTTGTACTGCAAAAGCTTTGTGTGACTCTGTGAGTTTAGAGGTAAGTGTTAATCTCAGGTTTCCTGTCAGCTACATCCTATGCATAGAGAGGGGCATCCAAGCGTTACACTCAGTAGCCTGTCAATATCTTGTTTTATAATGTCTCTAACCCAAAGGTTACATTAGAAGATAAAAAATTAATTTTCTTACAATTTTTGCTCACTTATAAAATGTTATAAAGTATATTAACAGTTTCTTTTTAGTTTAAGAGATTAAATAAAAAAGGAAGATATAAATGCTTGACCAAAGCAAAAAAAAAAAAAAGATATATACATAGCATAGGCCAAACTCCAAAAGACTGTGTAATTTGTGCATAAGCATGATTTGTAAGTACAAAGCTAAATCAAAGATCCACTACATTTTGTGTAAGCAATTTTCTACTTGGGTCTCAATATACTCATTTCATGGACGACTATTTCTCCTGAATGGGCATGACACCTTGAGAGATTCCAGAGGACTAAGGTGTGCCCTGACAGGAAAGTATAGGCATAAAACATCGAACAGGCAAATGCTGTAGTTAATACAGGAGGAAAGAAAACATTGCTATGTTTAAGAAATTGCTATAGCAGTGGTACCATCTCAGACTATGAATAGTAATAGACAAAGATGGACATTGAAATCAAAATAGCAGCAGAGAGTGAGCAGCAAAGTAATCTCTCCAGTTTCAGACATTTGTACAACTAATTACTTCCTCCCCCTTGTAATCTGCATTGTTTCTGACTTTATATCAGCATTTCAGCTGAGAAGATGAAGACTGCGTCTGCTCTTTCATAAACAAAAGTGATGTGTTCTTTAACTACCGTGTTAGGTTTAACAGGGGCATACATGTGATCTCTCACATTTCCTTTTTGCGGTTCTAAACCTGATGGCAGCTTTCCGGAAATAAGCAACAGTTGAACAAAGTGTTGCACTAGGTTACATCCTGAAACATCCATGAAATGCACAAAACGAAGATAAAACTTCTTTACTTGGCTCCCTTCTTTACCATAAACATGCGTGCATTGACTACACCATAGTTCAGATGTATCTACATTAGCTCATTCAAATGCAACTAACTCATAACAAGTTCTGTGCTGTTAACTGTGAAGAATTTTTCCTACTTTGTGATTGTTTTTGAAGCCTTCACAGGTACCTTACATGAGGTAACTATTTCAAAGTCAGTGCCAGTATATCTGGACTGCAATCTCTACTGAACCACAGAAATAACATTAGGGTAATCTGAAAAGCTGGGTGAGGGAGACTCCACTACCTGTATTTCTAAGTGCAAAATGGAGGCAAGAAACATACTAATGGCATGATGCACCTGAAAAATCAAACAGTACCCCTCAGCTCATTTCGCAGCCAAGCAAGGCATGCTTAGACTAAGAGAAATGCAGACACCAAAGTCTGAAGAAGCAGAAGCTATCAGCAGAACTGAAGGTACAATACAGTAATGTTGAGCGGGGAGGGGACATCCTGTCCGAGCACAGATCCTCCACTAAACACAGTAAACTGTATAACTTCTGTGTTTTCCGTAGCCAGCCATGCCACCGTCCCACAGCACACAGTGTGAGTTTTTTATTGGTTTTTCAAGGCTGCTTAAATATGACCTCATGACCATGACAAAGTTCAAGAGATCTAGAAACATTAGCAGTAACTAAAGGAAGCGTTTCAACGGATATTTTCCCTGATTCAGCCAGAGTTCAGTTTTGAATCTGAGTGTGCCTACATGCATCTTTTCTAAAAGCTGCCACTTGCATTCAATTTTTCTCCCAACACTTTTGTAGCCTGCATACTCATAACAGTGCTCAGTACTATACTTGCCTGGTGGCACAGCTCCTCCCACTGCCTGTGCAGAAGCTCTATGCGCTCACTGAGGATTGAGATATCATCTGTGCTGATATATACAGACAGGGTCTCCTTCATCAGAGAGAGGTGTGCAAGGTCATCTCTCCATCCTTCAACAGCATTCTCTAACTCCTTAAAAGAAGTGCACAAGGAAAAAGGACCAGTTTGCTAACAAATAAAAATTTGAATGTGTTGATGAAGCACAAAGACAAGCATTGTTATCCCATTGAATTAAAGTCATATCTGAACAGACCCATCATTTCAAGTGGACTGTTTCAGCCCCATTTAAAAGAAAAAGAAAACACTAACCCCATATGTACCAATATTTTCAGAGTTATGAGAGAGGTAACTCCCCGATAGAGAATGATACGTTAGCTTTGTAACAAGCAGTCACAAACTAATATACTACTCAAATCTCTCTAAAGTTCAAAGGTAACTGAGAATTCCAAGTATTGGTTTGGACTTCTCTGTACTGAAAATATTTTCAAGTTGTAATCCATTTCTAAACTGCAAAGAATATAGCATAAAAGTATTATCTAAGATCCCCCACAGTAATCTCACCTCAAATAAAAAGCACTAAAACAACAGTTTAGATACCATGAGTTTAAATTTGAAGTTAGAATTTCTGTAATAAAAACACATCAGTATTTAGCGCTTCTACAGTACTTTTCAGACCCTGTTCTGATCTCACTTTGATCAGATCTATATTTACCCTGCAGGATTTGCATTATAGTGAGATCACTCAGGTATTACGCTGCCCAAATGTTACATGGATAGTTTCTTGTCACAGGGATGGCTGACTGGTTTGCACAGTCAGTAATATGAAGCCTATTAACAATGGAAGAGGTTACTGCACAAAGGCAGGTAAAGATGAGACAACAGTCAACAGAGAACAAGTGCTTTACCTTGCAACGAATCTGCTCTGCATGCAATTCATCATGGTGTTCTGGCAAAGGCTGAGAAAGCTTTTTTTTGAATGTTCTTAGCTTCTCCAGGGAGTCTCCTATGCCCTTTTCAGATTTTTCCCAGTCCTGAAGGCAAAATGTTTATTAGACTTCAATTCAGATCTGGATTATACTCATGTCAGTTGATTTACCTAACTAACCAATAAACAGTGAAAACTTTTTCGTAATAATAACAACATGCCCTGAAATCCCACTCTAAAAAATACTCATAGTCTCAGAGCTTGAGTCATGTCTACAACTGAGTCAAATTTTTTGTGTGTAGGTCTCTGCTAGTAGAACTACAAAGCCAAAGCCTCCTGTTGTTACAACATTGTCTAGATACGACTCCATCCTTTCAGAAAAGCCTCTCCCTGCCAAAATTATTTTCCACTTCCTTTCTTGAATGCCTGTATTAAACATACCACTGTTCTTTGACAAAAGCTCCATTCAGGTGCATTAATCTCCAGAAAAAAAAAAAAAAAAGTGGTTGGGGATACTGCAAATTCAGTTCAGATTGAAGTATCTGTAGTATCTTCTCTAAATTATGATTCTAGCAGCTACAGCCAGCTTTAGTGTTTGCATGCCTTCCAAAATTTTAAATGTGTCCAATGCAATCAAACCATAGCAATTGTCATGTGACACTATGGTTTTACCTGACTCACCTGCTTGTTAAAGCCTATTAAAAAGTTACTCTCAGACAGAAAGATCTCTAATAAGCCAGTCAACCCATAAAGAATGCCAGTTGTGTGATATCAGAAAATATGGAACTTTTTTCTCTTAAGTATTCTGTTTCAAGATGTTCTCCTTCTACCACCGGCTTTGTTTTCCTCTCCTTCCATTTTTCTCCAATCTATGCCAGTATTTTCATGATCATCTTCAGGATGGAAAATTACAAACAACATGTCTTGCAAAAACCCCCTCTTTTTAGTGTCTTTTTTCTTCTCTCCTTAGTAAGTTATATGACCTTATATGACAATAGTCTGTGATGTTCTTAATGCAACACATACTCTTCTAGAATATACACTTGTGCTTCACATTTGGTCATAAGACCACTAAAAAGTCATGTATTTAAGACCAAGATAGCATAATGTAATGAAGGCTTGATATCTGAGATGATTTATGCAATTTGCATGGTAATTTCCCTACTTCCTCACCTTCAAGCATTAAGTTCCATATTTTCATTGAGACAAAATGCCACAGAACCTTTAGTCCCCCTAGATAACAGCGTTCATGACTAAAATTTCCTGACATAATTCCCCCACTAGAAGCCAAGGTACGAGGAATAAGGCTTGAAAGAGGAAGAAAAATTTACTTAGCTGAACTTTTCCAAAATAATATTTCATTTTCTTGCACTGCTTTGTTGCTTCCTATTTACAAACAAAACTAAAGTGTCTGTAATTCTGTGATTCTATTAGACCTCTGAAACTATTGTAAAAGCACTTGCCCTATTCTATTAATACACACAAGTCCAATTTTCATTATCCTGCCTAGAATGAGTAAAAGGTAAAAACAAACAGACCAAATTTAAATTCCAGCCTATCATCTTCAGCACTCGAAGTGAGGTTAGCAGGCATTCCGGACAATGCTTACTTCAAAATAAAGTTCAAGGCTCCCTTCTCCAAGATCACAGAAGTTTATCTAAACTAGCAAATACTCAAGACACTGGAAGGAAACACAGACAACTACATTGCTAGATAGATCTTGACATTGGCCTGTAGAGGGAATAAGGCAGGTCTAATTTTCAAGACAGTGTGTATAAAAATTAACCAGCATTGTGCAAAATAAAACACATTTTTGCTCTCTGTTGAAAACAGGACTGATAGGAATATCCTTTATTGGCAGTGTTCTGGAAATATCAGTTAAAAGATATCAACTAACATACAAGCCTACTGTGAAGTATTACCACTCCTAGTTTCAGAGGTGGCGAAATGAAATCGTGAGCTCATGTAGCGTATATGCGATTCCTGTATTTGTGCTTACCCCTTCAGAACACTTTTCTTCAACAGGATTCACAGTGAGAAACCATGAACTTGCTGAAGAAGTACAGAAGAAATCACACACTTACTTTCAGTAGTAAGGCAAGCTGTTTCTTTTGTTGTTCCAGTTGGGTGCTAGCTATCTTCCAGCGCTCCTGAATTTCGGTAAGCTCTGTCTGCAGGGCTGCCTCAGCTCCACTGTCAGCAGAGAGCAGCAGTTGCTTCCCAGCTTCCACAGTGAGGATATAACTCCCTTGCTGCCTTAGGAGAACTTTCTCTTTAAGCTGAAATTATTAACAGTTTTCTGTCAGCTTTGTCTTTTTAATTACAATTAGCAATTCAGTATAATTCATTCTCAAGCCCATACTTTAATTGATTGCATACCTTGGCTTAAGCACGAGCTACTGCCCAACTGCTTTACCCTAATCTTTTCACAATCATTTACTGCAGCAGATCTTTAGAAAATTTCTCCAAGGAGATAAATCCTTCTGATGAAAGACTTCTTTCTCCCCATTAATATCAGTATCTGAATTGCTCTTAAAGAGAAATAGTTCCTCTAGAGACTATTATGCTTACAAGCTTTATTATTATACGTATCTTCCAGACAAAAAGCTTGAAGAAACCAAGCTGCTAAATAGATACTGTTAGTCTCAAGTGAAGATGGACACGCAAGGTATCCTTTTTTCGTTAGCTAGAATACATTCCTCTAACAGGACATAATTGTTTTTTTCAAGACAGTTTCAGTGTGACATTAGCTACAAAGCAAAAACAGAAGCAAACAAGGCTCGAGAGAGAGGGCCCAGTAAGTTCACCGTTGCATGTTCTTTATGAACTCCAACTTCATTTCCATCATACTGCTGCTTCTGAGGCTATGCCAGTTCCAAAGAAGAACTAACATCCAATATTGCTTGCTGCAATCTTAGTCTGAATCTAATACATTTTTAAGAATGTTTTAAATGATGAAGGCTGTAAAAAAGGCGGGGTTTTTTTCCTCTTTCTTCAAACACTCTGGACGTACCTGCACTTCATCCAGTAGCGCTCTGGCTTGCTGCAGTGGGATAGGAACATTGCCCAGCCCACTCACTGGCTGACAGGATATTTCCAAGAGCCACTTGCGCAGCTTCTCTGCCATCTCCCTATAGCGTTGCCACTGGTGAATCTGGCTGTCAATGATCCCCCTCCTCTGCTGTGCCCGGCGAATTACTCCTTGCCATTGATTACTTAAAAGAGTCAGCTTCAGATTAAATTCATCCCTATTATAAATAGATAAATAAATAAAAATACATAGTAACCTTCATACTTTGATCTATTTGTTTAATGAAATAAACTGAAGAGAAAGGGAAGACGTTTTCTGGCTGCCAATTATGAAACACTACGAGAAAAGCACTGAAGTCTTGTGATAGCTGACTGAGGATGAGAACTTCACACTTCACGTACTGAGAGAACCAAAGGGCTCCAGTTATTGAGACCTTAAAAAACCCAAACCTTTAACACACAAACCTCTTCTACCTTCTCCCCAGAAATTCTGATTCTGCCCCTCTACTCTGCTCTGGTGAGACCCCACCTGCAGTACTGCGTCCAGCTCTGGAGCCCTCAGCACAAGAAAGACATGGACCTGTTGGAGCGGGTCCAGAGGAGGGCCACGAAAATGATCAGGGGGGTGGAACGCCTCTGCTGTGAAGGAAGTCTGAGAGAGTTGGGGCTATTCAGAAGAGAAGAGAAGAGAAGAGAAGGCTTCGGGGAGACCTTATTGCAGCCTTTCAGTACTTAAAGGGGGCTTATAAGAAAGATGGTGGCAAGCTTTTTAGCAGGGCAGGGCGCGACAGGACAAGGGGGGAACACTTTTAAACTAAAAGAGGGTAGATTTAGACTAGATATAAGGAAGAAATTTTTTACACTGAGGGTGGTGAAACACTGGAACATGTTGCCCAGAGGGGTGGTAGATGCCCCACCCCTGGAAACATTCAAGGTCAGGTTGGATGGGGCTCTGAGCAACCTGGTCGAGTTGAAGATGTCCCTGTTAACGGCAGGGGGGTTGGACTAGATGACCTTTAAAGGTCCCTTCCAACCCAAACTATTCTATGATTTTATGATTCTAAATATACAAAGAAAACCCACAGGTTTTGCCAGTTTGGATTAGCCAAATTCACAGTAAATCATGGAGATTACACAATTCACCCTTAGATTTATTACTAAGCTCAAAGCAGGCATAAGATACCCACAGCATTAACAAAATTCTCACATCCCAATAAACAGTTCATCTCATATTTAGGACCACGATACCCTTAGCAAAGTCAATGCATATGCACAAGTGTGAAGCCACTGGTGTTTCACTGATTTTCATTCACTTCATCACAAGTGTTTAAAATAAAATCTCAGACAGCAATGAATTCCTATTCCATCACATTTAGGCTGCACGATCCTTTTGGTAGAGGCAAATCCCCAGCTGGCATAAATCAAGTGTAACTCACTAAATCTGTCACTGAAGGCTCCTTTGGTGAAAGTGACATTTTGAAAGTAAATCAAAATAGACTTATAGGTAACATGCTTGATAATCCAAGACAAATCTTTGTCAGAGAAGCAGCCTGAAGGCTGTTGTATTCCCAAAGGCATTCACACATTCACATACCCCATAGCATCCTAAAGAACATGGTCTTATTTAAGAACTGGCTAATTAATAGCTTAATCACAGTGATAGTAACTTCTACCTCAGAAGAGCATGATCTGAACGCTGACATCTGCTATCTTCTCTGTTTGAAGTCCTCCACTAGTCTAAGTATTACTTCACATAAACAGCAGCAGCAACAACAACAAAGGAATGTCTACCTGTCATCCACCCGTCCTTGTTCTAGAAGGTGCTGCCCATCAGAGATAATTGAATGCAAAATCTGCTGGCGGCTGAACATCTCTGCCTGGAATAGCTGTTGTACAGGAGACACAAATGTTAAAACAAGATCTTACATTTTAATTCTACCCATATGCACTGGTAAAAATGAATTTTCATGTACTTAATGTCATTTCAAATTTATTCAATGGGTGTTTTGTCACAAACTTAAATAGAAACACATTTAAAAATCTCATTGCTGGAGTTACTTGCTGCTTCTAGTAATTATTATTAGTTCCTTGAGATTAAAAAAAAAACCTATTAAAAAGCTAAATAATATCAACAGGAGCTAGGTTTATGTCTTTGAGTACAATTGTGTGACTGGCATTATCATTTACAACAAAATCCAGATAGAGTATTTAATGCATGGACAGAAAGGGCATGGTTTATTTTCTGACATGTTTAAGAGTATTATAGGCTTTTGCCTTGTTAAAATGAATTTATGCATGAATTGTGTGTGACAGTGTTATATAAACTTTTAATACAATTTTACACTGCCAATAGAACTTTAAAAGAAATGGTCAGCCATGTGTAGGAGCGAGATATCAATTTTCCACTTCCTCCATTTTTTCAATTTATTTTCCAATTTTCCCTATCAGTCACAATAAACTTTCACAATACTTTTAAAACTGCCTTATTACTTGAATATTACTTAAGACAAAAAATTACCTAAGTACTACTTAAGCAAAGATGACTTAAATATATACTACTTAAATTTATTTTTAAAATCTTCTTTTCTTTTAGTAATGGACCATGTGTCTAGATAAGGTTGTTCAGGAACATTCTTATATTGATAAAGGTACAGCCAGGCATCAACTCAGGACTGGACCCACTCCACGTTCAAAAGGTTTTCAGAGAGATTAAAAGAGAAAGTATACTGGTACGAAGCTTGAGGTTTTTTTTTTTAAATTTTGTTAGTGATGGTGTTTGCAGTTGATAGAAGTTCACCCTTGCCTGAACTGAGAGCCCAAATCCAGATTACACCCCTCTTATATGGCTTCCCACCAGCTCAAATTGTGATGTACCAATCCCTGCATCTGCAACTGCCATCAAAATACCCACGGGCACCTGCACAATTAAATCCCTCAAGCACACTGTATGTAGCTTAGGACTTCTAGACGATGGACTACTTTTCAAAATGAGATTTTGCCTCTCTGATTCACTGAGTTAATTTTGAAAATGTTACGCAGGTCATAAATTTTGCCATAGAAAGAAATAGTGTTGTCTAATTTCCTTGTAGAAGTATTTGATAGTGTTCTTTGAATACCTTGGCTCTTATGAATGACTGAGCCTGAACCAGAGGTACACTAATTGCTCTATTATCTCATGAACAAAACCACAATACTGTGGGGTTGAGAATTTCAAAAAGCTGAGCAAGAAGACAGAAATTTTACTTCCTGTCACATCTATTTCTGTCAAGTTAGGGGGCATGGATGAAGCACAGGATGCAACAGCATCTACCAGCATTGTTGACAGATTGAGACTAAACAGAACACAACTGGTTAAAATAAAAAAAACACCAAAACCCAACAAAACCAACCCCCCCCAAAGAGACAATTTTAGTATTTTTTTAAGAGGACAGGTCAAACAAAAGCTTATTAAGCATGTGGAACTCTGCTTAGAGTGGAGGTATTCGAGCCCTACCCAGAAGCAGAGACATTTCTGTCAACATCCACTTGCTCTCCACATGTACGCTGTCTCTGTATATGAGGGGGATACTCCATTACGTGGGACTACTTGCCACCCCAATTTCTTCTCATATGTAGATCACTATGAATCACAGAAATAGGAATTCAAAGGAGGAGGAAAGGAGGACAGGTGTTGGAATGCACAATACCCGCACACTGGAAAAAATTTTGGTAATTGAGTTGGCAAGGAACTTCCCCTTCCCCTGCCAGCACTTTCTCAAATGCTTGTCTTGGTGCATTCCCACTGCGCGGGAGTCCCAAGCAATGTACCAGGCTTGCAAATGGATATCTGGAGAATTGCGCAAGAATGACTACAAGATCGTCCTGGCAGACTCATCTGATGCAGATGCCAGTGTTAGTGCATGATATTTGAAAAAGGTATCACCTCCATGTTGCTGGTTTGTAAATTTCAGTGGGAAGTTATTTCTAAATAAGGCCACTGAGGTAGCTGGGGTCCTCTTCGAATAAACACCAGCAAAGTTATGAGTCAGCACTAGAAAGCTGATAACAGAGCTGGAGGCATTCCAAATACCCATTCTGGGAATGCATGTGGAAACAGAATATTTTCTCATCTGAGAGATGACTTTATAGTTGTAATAAAAAAAGCTTCAACAGAGTGCCTGAGTAACACTTACCTGAGCTAATTGCTCAGATCAAGGTTTCAGGAGAGAATTAAGCTGAGATCTCAAGACAATTGAATGCAAGAAGATTGCCCTTAATCCCTTTCAAAAAATTATCGCTATGACTGGACACAACAACAGTAGGAAATTATCCACTTAGTAATGATTTCTGGACATTCAAATCTCAAAGACCTGAGATGTCTCAAATTATGAAGACACTGTCCAGTTAATGCTGGTAGCACTGAGGGGAAATGAAATGGATGTGAAAGCAAAGGCAGTTAAATGCTAAAGGAAATGTATGCTAAAGCAAACAAACGGTTGTGAATTACTTTCTGCTATCAGACATTCATCCAGACACTATGCTGTGAGATATAAGGCAGGAGCGGGGGAACAACATGACTTTCCCTTTGATCTGGCCTGAGTCTATGGGTAGGTCAGCTGAAAAAGTTGTGGGAACTGAAATTACTGTGGCCACATGGGAGCTTTGGTATGAAAACTGACTTGTCTTACTTGATCTTTACCAGGATTCTTGGCAGTAACAATATGGGTGGAGGAAAAATGTGCATCACTTGACTTCACTGAAGAATCATAAAGGCATCCTCTAGTAAAAACTCTGAATCAGTTTCTCCTTGCAGCAAAATCCAGGCTAGTTCTTCATTTGTTATAAGATCAAGATCAAAGCGAAGATCAAATCAGTTTGTTCTCCAAGGAGATGTTACCAAATGGGGGCCCCGTGATGAGTTATATAGCTCAGTATTTGACAGAAGTCTTCCTTTAACATGCTCTTCAGGTGCTGTGTATGTTGGCAATTTAATAACAAATAAACAAAATCAGAATAAACTGAAAGAACAGAGATTTTCTCCAGTTAGGACTGAAGACAAAATGCCAAATTGCATGAGAATAGTTAGGTTCTATGGGAAGACCAATAAAAACTTTCATTTCCTTGGTACAAACCAATCTGAAGTAGACTAAATGGAGGGGACAAGCACTCATAGCCATTATACAAAAATGCAGACAGATGCTCGAGTCCTCCCCCAAACTGGGTATTATTGACGTATTTGCATGCTTCTGTTTCTAAGTTAAGATATCCTCAGCTGGTGCAAGCTAATATAACCCAATTCAAGGCATACTATTTTATTACTCCACAAAAGAATGTGCATTCCATTTATGTATAAATAGTATGTGTTGCAGTTACGTATAAATACACATGATGACTTGCCTCATGTGCCCTCTGTTGCTCTAAAAGGCTCTGGTAGTTTCCCGAAATCTCTGCCGCTAGCTTCTGCTCAGTCTGAACTAATAAATCCATCCAAGTCTCACATTTCTCCAAGAAGGTCTGCTGCTGCAGCAAGAAAGACTGCAGCTTACTGAAAGAAAAAAAGATGGATTGAGGTAAGGTCTCCTCCTCTCACACGCAGTGTTAAGAGTCTTGCAATAACTTTTCCAGCAGAATTCCAAATCAGAGAGTAACACTTTTCCCACTTAGCTGCCTCACTCAATTTATTTAGTCCACACTTTGAAAAGTAGCAGTCTTCCTCATTTCAAATTCTGTTAATTTGTGGCAAAATCAACATCTCAGCTCACTGGCTTCGCTCTTTACTTATAAGTATAACAAAGAAAAGGAGCTTTGGTTAATGAAATATCTGAAACGTTTTCTATATTCTGCAAAAGATATACTTTCTAGCTGTTGTAATCTAAGAAAACTATACAGCAGTCTTTAACTATCCCCACCTGAATCTCTCCGTAGTCTGAGATGAGATCAGAGACCAATGTCTGTTCAGGTTCTGCATCCTTTTGATTTCTTTATCATTCAGAGGAAGCCTGTAACCCAGCTCATTAAGACGGTCCAAATCCGGGGTCATGCTGCTGAATTTCAACATCTGACTCTGCAACAAACAATAAAAGTGATATGTAGGAAGTTCAGTAATTACACTATTATAGACTACAAAATTGTGAACTAGCACTCAGTTAAATTTGGAACGGCCTTGGTTGCCACCAAGTGGCAAGCAATCCCTACGCCAGGGAAAAATTGCATTTCCAGTTTTCAGCCTCTGGTCCCAGACTGGGAGAAGACTTATGTTCATGTTTAAATGTGCACAAAGAAGTAAACTCAAATTCCACTGAAGTGTTTTGCTGAATTGGGGATTTACCACTCAGAGCTGCAAAAGTAGGCTAGTGTTTGAAGCCATATCTTTATATTGTCAAAAAAGTGAGCCTTTTTCCTTGTTTCTTAGCCTGAGTGCTAGGCTGGCAAATTCCCACTGAACTTATTCAACTTTTTATTTTTAGTTTTTTATTTTGCAGTACAGAAATATCCAGTTCACTACGTTAGGAAAATGACCTGCTTTTTAGCATGCCCAAGTGGAATTAGTTAATCCTGATAGAAAAATAATGGAAGATTAAAATGACAAAAACAGCCTAGATGGCAAAGTTCATTAACTTCCTGTCAGGGCCTCTGAAAGAAGAAGAGGGAAAAAAAAAAAGCCCCACAAAAAGAAAGAGTGAAAGAACTCAAATGGAGATCACATGGTATACAGTATGAATTTTTCTTCACTATATCAAGATACTTCATCCCTAAACTAAACAGCACTGCGACAGGAATTGCATAAATTAAAAAAAAAGTTGAGAGAAAACAAGATGAAGGAAATCTCCAAAAACTGCTAAAATTTCCATTCCCATTTTGATTTGATATTAATTTTATTCTGAACAGTTTGCCTGTCCTTTTCTTCTTTACTCAGGGGCAAAGTAACATGGACAATCACTCCCTGACTGCCATCAAACTTCTAAGTTCTCAGTCTTACACTTTGCATGAGTGACAGTCCTTTAATATGTATAGAATGCATGTATGATATTTGTGCATACCCTGTACGACAAATAACCAGGCTAACAGAAAAAAAATCAACACTTTCTGCGTTTATTAGTCACCTTGAGTTCCTCCATTCTACTCTGTATTGCTGAGAGATCAGATGAGTGACTAGGATCCTGTCCTTTCAATATTTCTTCTGCTTCTGTTATCCAGGCCTCAAGGACTTGCAGGTTCTTGGCAAAGGTTTGATAGTCCAGCACTCCAGCCTTGAATAGAAAAGGACCCACAGTTTAAGAACTTTGGCCACATAGCATCCATATTGACATCACACTCCTCGTTATTCTCATTATAGATTTGCAAACAGCCTATAGGATAGGAGCAATTGTAACCGCTGCTTTGCTCACAGACTGTGGAATTATTGGGGGTTTTTTAGGTTAGAACAAAAGATTTTTGATCATAGCAAAAAGGCAACACTTCAACTAAGTGCATCACTATCTCCTTGCCTTGAAATAGATAACCTTCCCTAACTTACTTTTATGAAACTAACTCCTCCGCTTAATTTATTGTCAGCAGAGAGAACCAGTAGTTGCATTATTGCAATTTGAAATGGAAAACTTGTCTTATGTTTTGTCTCCTCACAGCACACTGATGTTATAAGCACATTCTAGACAATGCTGGATTTCTTGGGTAAATCCTCTTGTTACCCAAACAGAAGCCACAACCTTTGTTGCTTTCTCACCTGTATACTTTCCCATGGAACACATTCTGCCACTCCTTTTTTCTCTTTAGTACCTGGTGACACAAGCAATTAGCAACATCTACTGAACAAGCTTTGACACAAGTGGTAGGTGTCAGTCTGGTCACTGACATTAATAGGAACTGTAAAAATCAATTCTACAATTATTCAGAATCTCTCATTTGTTTTACTGCTAAAGAACTAGCTGGGAAGAGAGGTTGTCTTCAGCGGAGCAGCAGCTGTGCATCCAGGTGTTAGCACTATTGCTGTCTGCAGAAAGCATGGTGCCCTTGGCATTCCAGATAGACCCTTTCCTCCATGAAGTTTGCTATCCTTTCCCCAGAATTTGGACCTTCTTAGAGGGTCTCTGTGCTGGACTTGAGCATATTTTCTACTCTCAGCTTTGGCTTCCAGGGAAGTCTAGGAAATGCTGATGAACAGGTAACACCACCCTCTTTTCCTGGGCAGTTTTAGCTAACTTACGTGTTTTCAGGTACCACAGGATGATCAGATTCAAGGACTGGAAACACTCTCTGCATACCTGAAGTACAGTCTGTTGCTTGCGGAGAGCCTGTTCTAGGGTTGACAGATTCTGCTTCAGAGAAAGATGATCAGATTGTATAGCTGCTGCTGCTGAAGCCTCCACCTGGCTTTTTAGCTCCTCTCCCAGCTCTTGAAGAACAACCAGTGACTCCTGTGCTGTCTTCAAATCCATGAGTACATCCTGTGGCAACACATTGAATAAAGATATGAATAGTTAACCTGACACTCTGCTGATGTCATCCTCCCCTGATTTAAAGGAGGAATGAAATGACCAAACTCCACCACTATATGAAAAACTTGTATTTACTACTGTATTTCAATGCCAAAGTGTCCACTCACACTCTGATGAAAAGGAAATGATGTGCAGAATAACAAAATGTGTCAAAGTACCTGTGCACAGCGGAACAGAAAGAAGTGACTGCTCAGCTACCTTTGAGCAAGCCTGAATTAGTGATGAGGCAATACTTGTTGAAACAAACCTTTTGAATCTACTGACATGCTGGTCCTAAGCAGTGGCAGCCCTCACTGTGGGTCAGTTCAGGTCTGACTAGACCTCCCTTTTTTTCCTGCTACGAATTACCAGGAGGGATGAAAAAATAACTTCTGTAAATGGCCTAACATAACGGCTAAAGAATGGGACATCAGGAAATGAAGAAATTATTCAAACTGAACAATTTGAATTGCCAGTCCAGATGACTATGGCAGCAAATGCTCAAAAAGCTCATTAATGTGTTCATTTTTATCCTTGCAATTGTTTTGCTTACACGAAGTCAATTAACATTTTAATTTTTTTGTCAGTGACACTTAACATTAACTTAAACTCAAAATAACCAAAATGTAACCACAGATAGGAGATAAACTATCCTGCTGCCTTGAGTCTTGAAAAAGGAAGAATCTCAAGGTTTCAGAGTGAATGGTGTCCTTCCATAAGGAAGGATAAAGACATCCCCAGAACATATACAGTCTCTTTTCATTCAGAAAAAGTGAATGGCCTTGATTGGTGGGAATATAGTCAAAGGATCTTGTGTTTCTTTCTATTATAAGGAACTCAACAGATTTGGTAGAGATATTTTTGCCAAGCAAGAAACCCTCTGATAAGCAGGGACTTAAGACTGAATCAAATTATATAATTCATCCACCTTCTCCAGAGAGAGGAGTTCAGATATAAGCTGCTGAAACAACACCACAAGAAGTAATGGAAGGATCACATGAAAAGTATGAGAAACTCATGAGATTTGGGTAGCAGACATAAAGCTGTCTCTCCTGTGCCCGAGATGCATCAGTAAAAAGAAATGTGTTTGTATGCAAGTTTCCAATACACCAAGTATAGAGTTTAGTAATGGAGAGACTCTTGTGATTTTTAGCCCACAGAGCTGTGCAAAACTGCAACGCTTAACTGAACATACATTACAGTCCTGAATCCAAGTAGTAACTTCATCATCAGCAATGTCTTTGCTGGTGGCAGTCTTCAGGAGTTCATTGGTCTGGTCTTCCCGCTGACGGACTGTGGAAGAGCACTGCTGGTAACAGTCCTTGTACCTTTGCCACAGCTGAAGGAGGCCCTTACTGGCACGCAGCCGCTCTGCAATCTCCTGCAGAAGGTTGTTCCACCTGGTGAAGAGATTGGATGAATGATCGAAGCCTGGGAGTCCACAAGGACTATCCCTGCCCCCTTTCCTCTCTGATGTTTCCCCATGGTCTTTTGGCTTTTAAGAAATTTGGTAATAATCAAGATCCAGACATTTGGGGGGGGGAAAAAAGAAAAAGAAATCTAAGAAATACGTTGACAGGCTGTTCTGACCTGTCACAGCAGGTCTGATCTGTGCTACATCTTGGATGCTGTGTATTAATGTTTTAGGTCAGAGCTGGAGTGTACTTTTTGAAGGGAACCAAGTGTGCACAGAGCATCCATGAACAACCACGAACTCCCAGTACCATATTCCTGCAAGGGCCTAAGAGGCCCAAAACAAGTGTAAACAAGAAACCATTTCTTCTGCTGCAATTTCCTCCCAAACCCTGACAGAATATTTAAAGTCATAAAGCTCTGTGTAACTCCCTTCTGAAATACTCCCAGACCTATTAAAACTCTTTATATTTTTATTATCCAATTAAATATCTAATACCCCTTTGAATTCTTGGCTCTAATGGCAACCAGAAACACGTACTTTCTCAAATGTGCTGGTATTTATCAAATTGCCTCATTATTTCCTTACTAAAGGAAATCATAATATTTTTCAATTATTACTATATGATAAAAATGGTGAAGTGAAAATTCTGTCAGTCATCATTGAAACTGTTAAATCCTACAGTATCTTTTTTGAAATGGGGTGAATAATCCCTCCCTCTGCTTCCAGATTCTAGGACAGGACAGACAACAGATTAAAATAAATTTGGCATGATTGTGTTTTCAAACAAACCCCCCAATTTTCCACCAAACTAGTTTTTGCTTTTGGATCCTGCCTTTCTGTAGCTTCTCTGAGTAAACGCTTACACTGGTTGTGGCCTGGATTCAAAGCCTGGAGCTGTTTACCAAGCTACTGGTGAAGGCTTAGACCTTCTTGCCTATCATGCCCTTCCTATAACTAGAAACAGCAACCTAAAATCTGGGGAGCCTGGTGCATGCATAGCAAAAAAAATTTTCAGACAGGATTCTCACATTTTAAGTGCAGTATTATTTTCCAGCATGGTATTTATGAATCTTGGTTGGCAGCCATGCACGGAGCAAAACTACTGACAATAATGTCCAAATGCTTTGCTGGAGAAAATAATGTTTCATTTATTATTAGTAGTAAATGAGAGAGTTCTGCTCCAGCCATTGGTGAAATGAATAACCCTGCCCACCCCCACAAGCTCCCCAAATCCCCCAAAACATAAAATAATAAAATATAACAAAAATAGAAATGATGGAAAATTGGGTCTATGGATAAATGCAAATTTACCACTGAAAGTAAAGTTCAATACACAGACATTTTCTACCTCATATTGACTTCTTTCAAAGTGTTGGTAAGTGTTTCAGTCACTGGTGGGTGACATTCTTTCAACAATTGAT
This sequence comes from Fulmarus glacialis, assembly GCF_000690835.1. Taxonomy (NCBI): domain Eukaryota; kingdom Metazoa; phylum Chordata; class Aves; order Procellariiformes; family Procellariidae; genus Fulmarus; species Fulmarus glacialis. The sequence goes on from NW_009216300.1 coordinate 41,971, forward strand.
TGGTCACAGAACCAAATTTCTGTAAGCTATTTTCTTGCTTTTCCAATTCATCTTGTAGGCTCTAAAACAGAAGAATTAAAAAAAAAGATACGTGAGGTATTACAATTGCATGATGTAGAAACATTTCAAAACAGTATGTACCAATTACATCATACATAAGAATGCAAAACTTGATTTCATGAGTGTTTCATCTAAATAGAAGGTTGTTTAATATAAAGACTGTTGTTAGATTAATTTGATTCAATATCAAGGTGTAGCAAAAAGTAAATTTTAACCTCTTATTTTCTCAAAATGTAAAAATCTTGTCAAAGAAATTATTCTAAATAAGTACTCTTGCACAGAAGCAGTAAGTGCATGGAACTGCTTCAGAAATTAAAACTTAACTGATTGAACTAAATAAATTAAATAACATTTTCCTATTTAGAATGAGATGAAAAAAGTAACAGCACAAAAAAAGCTTTATTCTGAAAATAAGGTCCTTGCTCTTTCATTTATCAGTCTGAAGTACCGCTGGCAGGGAAAATGCTCTTTTTTTTTTTTTTTTTTACATTAAATATTTTTATGCAGTTTGAACAGCCCAGCAAATCTCCACCTGATTAAACAGTATAATCAAGATCTTAATAAGCAAAAAAAGTCATTTTTTGTACCTATTGTTTTACTGACACCTCCTCTCTGACACATAAAAAAAATGGAAACATAGAAAAGTGACTGTAAAGTGCATTAATGGATACTCTTTAAACCTTGGTTTGAAAAGTGCTGTTCATGCTTGGGGCATTTGGGTTTATATCTTACTGGACTTCAAATCACACAAAATATTTAAATGATAATGTGAACTTAGATTTGCTGGCAAATACTAACACCACAAGTTCTTGTTACTTTAAGCATCTGGAAATGTTTGCATAATTATTTTTGATTCCAAAGATAACAACTTCCTTTGAAATAAAAGGTTATTCTACATAATAGAACAATAATTTAAAAAAATTTTAATTGAATTATTTAACTTAATTTATTTCAATTAATATTAAATTATAATTTTATAACAGGAGTCTCATTGTATTTTATACTTTTCTTACAGTGGAAAACCACTTGAACATGTGCATATCTCAGCTTTTGGAACATTATTTTCTTTGATCTTCAATCTACTGCAACCACAGGGTTGAGATGGGGAGGAGGTTTAAAATGTGATTTCAACATGTGCCAGTAGCTCAGAAGCCTGACAAGGCAGAGTGAGAAACTAGTTTTAATGGTCACCAGCACGTTTTAAAAACTTTTAACAATTTGACACTACAGCTCTAAATTCAAAGAACAGCATCAAAAATCTAAAAAGAAAACAACTATCACGATTTTATTTTTCTGCAAAATGAAAAATGCAATGGCTATTTGACGATGTGTTTTCTTAATGTCGTATGATTTTAATATGCCAGCATGTCTGTACTTTCATTTCTTATGAACCAAAATGTATAGTTATCTGCATTTGTGCAATGAGGACAAAATTAATCCTTAAATCCATCCTTAGTATGTCAAGAGACATAGTATTCTTTTCACCTGAAGGTTATCAACTTGGACTTTCACAGCTTCCAAAGAACCAGTAAGAAGATAAAAACGGGACAAAGAATATCTAGCTTCTGTCAGGTAACTATTCAGTTCTTCATAAGCCACTTTGTAAATGCTCCACTGATCAAGAACAGATTGCAACAATATCTTCAGTTGGCTAACCTAGGAGGAAGGAAAAAAAAAAAGTAAATGAAAAGCATTCAAGATATTTGGGGTTTGTTTAAATTATTTCCTTCCTTTTGATCTCAAATACTACTTGTTCTACATGCCTAATCTTAAACCTGTTGGAGAATGAGGATTTTGCACAACAATCAGCTGGGCTTACACTGACTACAGCATAAAGTTCTGCTTGATTTTATAAAGCTAGAATGGCAGGGACTGAGAAGGTATCAAGTCCATTTGACTTTGGTCCAAAGCAGGATCAAAGAGAAATTGCTTAAGACTATGAGACATGTATCCCTGAGATGGGCAAGTCAGCCTATGCAAGTCAGCAGAGAGGCTGGCACTAACACATTGCATTCCTCCTGAGAAGGCAGACTGATGTTATCAAGCTTTGGATAATGACAATTAATGCTGACCTTTTCCTTATTCTGCAAGACCTGTGTGCTTGAAAAGGTAGTTCCTTACAGATCATTTGGTATCTTTCCACTAAATATCAGGAAGCATCTAAAAAGCTTCAATTACAAGAATTAAAAGCATCCTTGAAATGGGAAATATTATACCCATTTTAGGCGGAGTGTACACACAAACTTGGGGATGGATAGAAACCGGGACACAATTCAGAATCTCTTCCCCTACAATACAGAAGAAATTTACTAGTTGTAAACTGCTAATTCTCCCTCCCCTCCATGCCCTATTCCTGGAGCTATAATTTGCCCCTTGATGATTCTTTTACCATGTGATCCAAATTGGCCCAGGAATGGTTAATTTCTTGCAGTGTACTCATAACAGCAGAAGAGACTTCTTCCTTCTTGTTCTGTATCAAAGAAAGACCACTCTGTTCTACATTTTCTACTTCTTTTTCCTTTGTTCTTATTGATTCTTCCAATTCCTAAAACCAAACCAAAACAAAAACCCTGAGTATTTTTGTTTGTTTAATTGGATAGATAATGCCTTTAGATAGAAAAGATGCCCATAAGCTCCTTAGTTTAAAAATAGGAAAGTAATGCTTGCATACTTTGGCTTTTTATTCTCAAGAGAATCATAACTCATCAGCAATTTTATTTAATATTCTATGTTCCCTTTAAAGCATAGTTGTTTGTCTTTAATTTAAATAGAAGCATGTCCTCTACATTAAACTTGTGTAATCTTCTGCTCCCATGTAAGAGTCCAAAACTCATTAAAAATAGGACAGCATTTTGAATACATGGGAAAATTGTTGTGTGTCTTAGTTTGTCCTAGAACACTGAGAGGGCTTTTTAATTAGTCCAAAACTGGCTCAAGCCTCTGGAAAGAAAATGAATTTTGCCACCCAAGGAAAAGGACAAAATGACTTCCTAGGGAACGATGTCAATTTGCCATGCCTCCCCACATGAAGTGGAGTCTTTATTCCTTTGCCAGGTCCCAGCAAAGCCTCTTGCCCGAGGACAGTGAGCCTTCCCCTAGATGACAAGTTCACTGGAGTCCAGCCAACGGCAACAAGCAACAGACTGCAGGAATTTTCCTTATTGCCTCCTCAAGGTTGCATACCGCTGGGAAGCATTAATGAGCTTGATAGCATTTTGCTCTGCTCAGAGTTCCCACACACTAACCCAAGAAAACAGGAAGAAAATGAACAGTTGGCGTGAAAACAAGTGAAGAAAACAGGGCTGAGTACATAAGCACTGAGGCCATGACAACTTCTTAGTGGCTTGTTTTGCTGCTTCAGGCAAGCGCTGACTGTGTTGTTGATTTAAGATGACCCTAGATTGGTCACGGAAATGCTGATTCAAAGTTTGCCGGTTTTATCATGTTTTATCAATAACTGAAGTGCAGAAGCTCTGGTATGTAACATTCACTAGTCACAAAGCCTATGATCTTCCTCATGTTTCAATAGCATGAGAATGAAGAAAAGAGAACAAGAAGACTTGGTGAGCAACTATGAGTCATATAGCATGTTCCCATAAGCTCGTTCCTAGCCAGGAAACTACCTATATAATTTTTTCATGGCACGGTGCAGGCACATCCAAGAAAGTCCTGCAGTGCTCTGACTCATATGGAAGCTGTGTAGCTTCAGGTAGTACAAACACTGAGTCTGAGCAGAGTGGGGAAGTATGGCTTGTAGGCTTCAGGCCAGCACAAATTTGTGTTTACCTGTCTGGAGATCATAGAATCATAGAATCATAAAGGTTGGAAAAGACCTCTAAGATCATCGAGTCCAACCATCAACCCAACACCACCACGCCCACTAAACCATGTCCCTAAGCGCCTCATCTACACGTCTTTTAAATACTTCCAGGGTTGGTGACTCATCCACTTCCCTGGGCAGCCTGTTCCAAGGCTTGACCACTCTTTCAGTAAAGAAATTTTTCCTAATGTCCAGTCTAAACCTCCCTTGGCGCAACTTGAGGTCACGTCCTCTTGTCCTATTGCTTGTTACTTGGAAGAAGAGACCAACCCCCACCTCGCTACAACCTCCTTCCAGGTAGTTGTAGAGAGCAATAAGGTCTCCCCTCAGCCTCCTCTTCTCCAGGCTAAACAGCCCCAGTTCCCTCAGCTGCTCCTCATAAGACTTGTTCTCCAGGCCCTTCACCAGCTTCATTGCCCTTCTCTGGACACGCTCCAGCACCTCAATGTCCTTCTTGTATTGAGGGGCCCAAAAGTGAACACAGTATTCGAGGTGCGGCCTCACCAGTGCCGAGTACAGGGGCACGATCACATCCCTGCTCCTGCTGGCCACACAAAGTAGTCAGCATGATATGGAAAGCAGACTGTGAGGTGAATGCAATCTTGGGATGCCTCTGCATTAAGTAGTACATCTTGTGATCTCAGGTTATATTTTAATTTTCTGCAAGCCTTTCCTTACTGAGAGAGATGGATCAACAGGGAAGGAAAAACAACACAACAAAACTCTGGGCAAACTGCAAGTCCATGTCTTTCAATAAATTACTCTCCCTGCGAATCAAAACAACCGCAACCACCACCACCGCAACCACCACCACCGCAACCACAAGTGAACCATTGCCATAACAGACTTTATATTTTAGATAGTAGGGAGAGTATTTGGAACTAAATTCTGCCCAGTTTTGCAAACAGTTGCTATTAACAGAATTTATCCCTGCACATGTACAGCACACTTTTGCCTATATACAAATACGTGAGAGCATTTTTGCTGTACTGTTTATTCTTAGTCTTTTCTTCTGTATTATTTCACATTTCTTCAAACTTCTAGCCATGACCTTGTTCCAGATTACAGCCTTGGAGTGATACATCTTTTTTTACCAGCTGACACAAAGCAAACACTTCTAAGTTGTACTTAGTAAATTTTACTATTAGTGGATTTTAACACTAAAAAAGGCATTTAAGTTTGTACAAGGCTGCTCCAAAATTCAGAATGTAAAACATGCAAAAGTTTCAAACACCAAGAATAGCAAATATTTCTGGTTCTCTGTGAAAAGGGGTTTCTTATTCATCATTTTAAACTCATAATTGAATTAAAGACACATTACTGATTCTGATCTGTGATGGGAAAAAAATGGTTGCCTTCACTTATTATTGTGACACTAGGCAGCAACTAACATCGGTTAATAAATAAACTGCAGCTTTTGTACTGGATGAACCGGATACCTGGGAGTGTCTGATACAGTTATTTCTTAAACAATTTGTTTCTCTGCTGATCAAAGTTTTGCCATTCATAACTGACTCCCCAAGTGTATTTGCTAACTTCCCTGACCAAAAGGAACCATAAAGGTGATAAATCAGATTCAGCTTTGAACTCCAGCCAAGCACAGCCTGCCGATTATGTCAGGCTATGCTAAATTACCCTTGCTTCAGTCGTATGGGCTTATTGTGCTCATACCATTCTCCTTCAGTCTTTTGAAAGCAAAAGGGAATCCAGCACTATTTCCTTCTCTGGATAGTTGAATATTTGAAAAAATTTGATTCCTAGCACATATTGAATAAAAGCATAAAGCCTCCTTGGATTCTAGCATTTTTCTTTGAATAGTCAGGTGGAATATCTCAGGTGGAAAAAGAATGTAAAAAAAGGGGGGTCGGAGGAAAGATAGTGATAAGGCAGAAAAATGTTTCTGACAGTTCAAGCATAGTGTTCATGACATCAAGTTCCATAAGACTGGCTAAACAGGATGGGAACATATTCCTTTGATGGCCTTTCTAGTTCAGTATCCCTGGCATGCTTGGAAATGTCCATGCTTTAATACATAATGCAAAAAGAATAATGACTTTGGTTGCTTTTAAAGATCTTTGGGACATTATTGTTCCTTTCTTATTGCTTTCACTTTAGGAATGAAATCTCTCCCTCATTGAAGTAAAGAAAAGTTCTGTCACTGACTTCACTGATACGAAGATTTCACATGGCTTTATCAAGTATTGTTTCTAACTGCTGGAAAGAGAATATCGTTATTTATAAGGGGACATTACCTGACAGTCTTTCAAAGCATTCTGTACTGAAGCCTGGTCTCCAATTTTCTGTTGCTGTTTCAGCTTCTTCTCTTGGGTTTCAAACCAAGTTTTTAGGCACTGCACGTTATTTTCGTATTCTGTCCAGGATTCCTGCAGACTTTCCAACAGCTGGATCTGCAAAGAAATATGAGCATATACTTTCTCATACAATTACCTTTATTGGTGTGTCAATTAAATAAATCAGTGAAGACCAATGCTGACCAATGCCTTCTCGGAATTCAATGCTTTCAGAATCTAAAAACAGTATATGCATTCAAATTTAAATATATCTGCTATTTGTAAAAGAGTTCATAATAAAAAACCTGCTTTAGCCAGAAATAATTATATGGAGATAACTATTAAAAAATTATGACATGCTGAAAGAAGCTAACACTTTAGCAGAACATTGTTATGAAGTGGAATTCTTTTCAGAGATCAAGGACCTTGGGACTTCCCAAATAAAACTAAGCATACCAACATACATTTTATATTCCTTGCTTATAACTGTATAAAGTAGATGAATATTTATATTACCTCCCCTGTCAATTGACTGCTTAAAGTTACTTAGATTTTTCCAATTGTTCTAGGTGTTATTCAATGGCAAATGAGATAGCACTTCTATTCTTAAAAAAAAAAAAAAAGAAAGAAATGACAAAGCAGAATTTGAAAGCAGCAGCACTGCCATAAAAAGCATTCACATTACTTAAGACAAACCCTACTCTAAGGAATAAGCCATCTTAATTAGCTGTAATCTTAATTAGAACTGCTTGAGGACGTGACGGTCAATAGCAGCGCTGGCCACAGTGATGATGAGACAGTTGTGAGTGAAGTAGAGAAAGCAAGTAGCAGACTAAAGATCCTTAGAATAGCAGACTTTGGTTTGTTCTGGTAAGCATGATCCCATGGGAAGCTGTACTGAAGGACAAAGGAGTCCAGGAAGCTGGCTGATCTTCAAGGACAACTTTCTCAAGTCACAAAAATGACAAATCCACAAAAAGTAGATTACAAAGCATGGCCTGGCCATGCAGGGCTGATGTTAGGAAAGGAAAATCTTGGCTGGAGCTAACTAGTGAGGGACAGAAGCCCTTCTTGTTACTCTTCATGAGTACATCAGCAACTAATGGGAAACCACAGTACAGTCTGAGGTACACAGTGCCTTCTTTGCTCTGACCTTACTGACAAGGTCTCCTCTCATTCATCCCAGGTCTTCATGCCAATTAACGAATTTTGGCATATAGAAGTACTAGCCATGGTAGAGGAGGAAAGAATTAGGGGCTACTTAAGTATGCTGGACATATAAGAGTCCACAAAACCAGACAGGATGTAACCGAGGGTGTCAATGTCATTTCAAGGCTGCTGTCTGCCACCTTTAAAGGTCATGGTTGGAGGAAGTTGCTGGTGACTGGAAAAAGTCACCACAAATCCTACCAGAAGCCATCTCCACATGCATGAAGAACAAGAAAGAGGAACAAGCATGGTCTTACCAAGAGCAAATTGTGCCTGACCTAACTGGCTGCCTCTGCTATGATCATATGACTGACCCTATGAACAAGTGGAGAGTAGTAGATGTTGTTTACCTTGGCTTTAGCAAGACTTTTGATATGGTATCCCATAGTACCCTTCTAGTGAAATTGAGGAGACATGGGCTGGGTGGTAGGCCTACAAATGAATTAACCGACTGGAGTCATCAGGCTTAAAGGTTAGTGGTGAACATTTCGATGTCTATCTAGCAGTCATTTACAAGACGCATCTTCAGAGTCAGTCCTGGGGTGGATATTGTTTAATACCTTCATCAATAAACTGAATGACATGATAGACTCTGCTTTCAGCAGATTTATAGTTGACACTCATTTGGGAGAAGTAGCTGATATGCTGGAGAGTAGGCCTGCCATTCAGAGAGACCTCAACAAGATGGAGGAATAGGCTTATCAATCCCCAAGAAATTCAGCAAAGACAAATGTAAAGTCCTGCACCTGGGACAAAATAACCTCATGCAACAATACAGGCTAGCAGCAGGTTGGATAGAAGAAAAGGACCTAGGGGCTGTGGTGGGCAATAACTTGAACATAATAAATCAGCAGTGTGCATTTGTGCTGATGAAGGCCAACTGCATCCTGGGTTAGATTATTGAGAGTGCACCCAGCAGGTCAAGAGAAGTGCTTCTTTCCTTCTCCTTGACACTTGTGACCCATTTTTTGTCCTCCAGTGCAAGGGAGAGACTGACAAACTGGTACATGTCCACTAAGGTCATTAGTGGGCTGGAGCACATGACATACAAGGAAAGGCTGGCTTCATTCAGCCCGGGGAAAAGGCGGCAAAGGAAGCATCTCATTGTGCTGTCCACTCCTTATGGGGAGTTAGGGGGAAGATGGAGGCAGACTATTCTTGGAGATGCACGGTAAAAGGAGGAGAGATAACAGTCACAAGCTGCAACAAGGGAAATTCTGATTGGGACAAAGCAAAAACTTGTCCCCCACAGGAGTGGTTAAGCACAGGAATGGGCTACCCAGAGAGGTTGTGGAATCTGTCCTTGGAGATTTTCAATACTCAGCTAAGCAAGTCCCTGTGCAATCTCATCTAACTGTAAAGTTAGCTCTGAGCAGGACATTGGTCTAGACGACCTGCAAAGACTTCCAACCATTATTATCTTATAGTTCTAGGTATTTTGACAGTTCACTACAGAGCAGCTAGGTTTTTTTCTTTACCTTTTCTGTTATCAGGCCTTGCAGGATTTGCCAACGTCTGTTCATTGCTCCGAGCTGTTCTGCGAAATCAGTTTTGTCACTGCGTTTACTTTCAACATCCTGGCTGCTAATTTGTAGCACTGATTGGTTCACAAAGTCTACCGTCAATTGTTTGCAATTTAAATCTATCTTGTAACCCTAGTAGAAAAGAAGGGAATAAAAAACCCAAAACATAAGTACCATAATTTCTTACTTTCCTGCAAAAGAGGGGAAAGATGTTCACAAATTACAGCTTTAGCACAATTTAGCTAAAAGGTTTTTTAGCAATTGAACAGCAATTAAAAACATTGTTACTTTTTCCTAAATATTCAGAAATAAACCAGCAATACATTGCCTTTGGAACAAAGAAGCTGCCATCCCCCTTGTGCCCCCCCCC
>NW_009216300.1:51285-66958 GCF_000690835.1 Fulmarus glacialis
GTAAAATTATTGATATTGGTCTCAAGGATCAGATTTATTTAGTCTCCAAATTTTTAATACAAAACAAGAAAAGATGGAAAATATTCTTATATACAAAGAAGAATAATAGCCAACCAAGAAGTCAAGTGATTTTTCAGGAGACTAGTGAAACAAATTTGACATTGAGAAGAAAGTCACTGTGTGCAGATTTATTACAAGAGCGCTGCTAATCTAGTTAAAGAACTCAGTAGTTATATCAAGATATAGTATCTTTAATTTTTGCTTCAGATACTGATCAGAATTATCTTGATCTGGCCACCTTCCATAAAAGAACAGGCTACACTTTGAGGAGAAGGTGGTATTATGCAGAGAATTCATAAAACAACATACATAATTTGCAAAGTGCTTTGTGGTTTTGTGTGAAAGACACATCTAAAAGTTTAATCATGTGCATATTGCTTTGGATTTACCTGGAAATTAAGGTAAGCATATTAAAAATTATATTCCTGCCATAATATAACAGTAGATTAAAAGTAATTTTGGCTTCTTTTCCACAGTATCAAATATTACCGAATTCTAACTTGTGTACAATTACAACCACTCCACAATGTAAAGGTTTTTCCTCCTTAAATCACTTATGCTTTACATATGTATATATATATTTAATGGGGATAATTCAAAAGGGAAATCAATAACATTTCCACTCAGTACCTTGTACTTCTGGACGTAATCCTGGATGACTTTCTGTCCTACTACATTTTTTATATTCTCTTCATCCTGCTGATTAACATTTTCCATCAGGGAAATCCAGCTCATAACTTCAGTGATAGCATGGCGAGAAGGAATTTTGTCCATCTGGAGCTGTAGAGATAACAGACTTAAAATGCATGTTGTGAAGAAAATGCATAAGAATTCCTTGCTTTGCGTTACCACAGTACATTTCCTTTACCTGCTCTTATATCATGTTATTCTACATCTCTAACATATCACTGAAGTTTATTAAAAAAAAAAAAAAAGGAAGTAAAAAGAAAGGTTTTAATAGGAGATATATTGTATAACTGCATGCATCCTAATAAGAAAATATTATATTAAAGGCTTCTTATTTCCATTCTTCATTATACAAAAAAACTGGACAAACTCAAAGATTCCATTTCTGACTTCCAAAAGGTTCTGCATTCTCATTCCATAATGCTGTATTAGGCTTACGTAGAAGATCAACTTTATACTTTTCCTGTCCTTGTAAATGGCTAATGAATAGACCCATGGAAAATAATTTTATACAACTCTTCTTGTGGTAGTGATTTCTAAATAGGCTGATTTTGAATAGTACCTGTTTTTTTCTTAAAAGACTCACTTTCAACATTGATACGGTAGTGCTTGCTTATATTTAGTTACCCAGAAACGTGTTCTATGACATTTTTAGGTAGACATATGTATTTTGCATTACAAGACAGTTCAGAGAACTGCTGAATGACATTATTTTGTTTAATATAATAGACTCGGGTAACATTTGTTACCCTTCCTTTCTCCCCCTAAATCACGATGATATTACTAACTCTGAAAGCATTCCAAATTATAAACTGAAGCAACCGCTTAGACTGATAATCTCCTAGAAACTAAATACTAAGCCAACTTTCAGACCAGTATAATTCTTTAACTTCAGTATTATAGCATTAAAAAAAACCCAAAACTACACAACCAAAACCTTCTGGCTCCTACACACACTAGCAGGAACCTTGTACAATGTTTTTAGATTTATTTTGTCTTGCATATACTTGAACCCAGTCTATTCAATTTGAACAAAACCACCACCCAAATATGACAGGGTGCAGGGATGTGAACTCCCTTTTTCCAAAAAGCATATCAACATGTTGAAAAAACCCTCATCTGTTCTTTGGTTTAAATTTAACAAATGTGAAAGTTTGGCGTTAACACCAATTGGTGTTAGACAGTATGGGTAGACAGGATTTGGACATGAGTGTAAGCTTTCCCACATTAAAACAGGAGTAATGTTGTTCCTATCTTGCCTCACATGGATAAATTGAGGAAGGGAGCAACTATCTCTCAAAGGCAGTGCCAACCGTACGGTCTGAATTTTCTGGAATATCAAAGGGCATCACTGGCCTTTCTTACCTGGTGCAATTTCTCTTGTACTGCTGGGATTTGTGTGAGCAGCTCCGTCCACTGACTGTCAATGTGGGACAATCCCGCACGCAATGCTGCTGTATCCACCTTCTTCAGCCTGAGGAGCTGGTTCCCAGTACTCAGGACAGAGGATTTCTGTGATGATTTAGCATCGACTTCTTTTGAAAACTCCTGTAAGCAGAATCAATTTTGTGGAAATAATCAACTCCTTGTTTACTGTACTTAAAGCTTTACCTCAGAAAGCTAAGAATATCCTCCCTTTCCTTTAAAAATACGTACTTTCTATTAGTGTTTACCAGCTATATCAAGACCAAGTGAGAACAAAAATTGTTTTCAGTCATAAAACCATTTTCTGTTTTCAGAATCATCACACTTTACAACCATTGCATATAGCAAAGGAGAGCTGAATGTGCAAACACACCAGTTTTTTGAGGGACAGCTCACCTACAGAAGCAGATTTTTTTTTTTGCATACTCACTACTTCAATGATGAGAAAAAGTATAACCATATGATTGCTCAATTGTTTATTTGTATTTGGAGAGAAAAAAGTATTCCTAGGTCCATGAATGACTTACCAAAAAGGAGTTCAAGTGGTCTCGGACTGTTTCCAGTTCCTGAGGAACTGTCAAGGACTGCTGGCTCCAAAACTCAAGCCGCTCCTTTGCAGATTGTAACCAACGTGTCAGTTCACTTGATTCATTCTGATATCTGTAAAAATGTTTAAAGAAAATGAAAACAGTCATCGCCACTTCTTGCTTGCAACTGAGCAGTCTCTCCTCCACGCGTTAGAGGAAGATACTGCATGCCAGATTTAAAATAAAAATATTTTCTTTCCTTCATTAAATTTCAAAAAAACGTGATTTAATTTTAAAGACAGGCATGGTATCAGGAAGCTCTTATTTTAGCCATTACACCCACAACTCCTAACAGTGCCTTCTTTTTGCCTCTTAGGAAAAACTAAGTTTAATGAAGGACTAGGTATCCAATGTAACTAGGTTATCAATCTGTTTGGGCAAGCTGCAACAGCACGCCACCCCACCTCACACACATAAACACATTTTTGCTTTCCTTTAGAAGGCTCAATCTTCCAAAAGCTTTACCACAAGGTATCTCAGAGCAGAAATTTAATGGTTTTTTTTTTTTCAGGAACTATCTCCATATCATTTCATATGCCAAGCAACTAATGAGTTGTCAGAATGAGAGTGTCTCCACCTAACATTTATACATACAATCCCTTTATCTCTCTTGAAAGGCTAGTGAGCCAACAAGGCAGGGATATTATGAATAATAGACAAAGCTTGTACATCACTTAGAGAATTAATTTCAAAAGTAGCATATGAACATTACTGAAGGCAGCTAAAAGCTCCCTTCCATATATGCAATGCCCCAGACCCACAAGAACCCAGCAGTAGCAATGCCCCTGCTAGAACATGCTGAGGCCACCACTCATGCTACCTAGCAAAGCACACACCCTTTCTCATCAACCTGTATGGATATGGGGCTTCTAACTTAGTCATCTAAATAAGATATCTCCTGACTTGCTCCCACCAGCTGTTATCTGGTACATGTTTTATTGTAAATAAGAGAGTACGATAGCACTTGCATGGAACAGAAGTAGGATATTGTAGAGTAGTCAAATGATCACATACATCTCAAAGTACTTTCTTTTAAATGTCAAATCTAATAGTTCTGGGTTCAGAATAACTTTGACCTGAACAGCGCAGGTGAAGTAGTTTATACTGTCCATTACATCAACATTACCTTGTCCAGTGCTTCAGTATTGTCTCCAGCCTGTGAAGCTCCTTGGTAACCTTGCTGGTGTTACTTAACCAGTGTTCTCCTAGTTGGTTCAGTTGACTTTCGAGATCTGAGCAGCTAACAGAAAAAAGGAGCCTTTTCCCATCATCTAGCACTTGGTATAATTTAGGTTGGTATTCAGTCAGGTTAGATCTCAGATGCTGTAATGACAGAGGAGACTGTTAGATAGCTCTGCAGGTCTCTGCTACCACACTTTCTCAATGTTTAGTAGTCTTTTATTGCATTTTGTTACATATCCAATGTCACCACAGCACATGACATTTTTTCCCTCTGCTCCAGCTCTAGAACTCCCTGAGAACCATCATGCAGGTAACCTGCTAAAAATCTGAACATGCTGTCACAAAACCCCTCACTTCAATATGTCTATTGACACTGCCTTATGATGAACTCCTCCTTGGTGTAGATATTTTACACTTGAACAGACCAATTTCAAAAGAATCTTCATGGAGCAACACCATTTCTGAGAGAAATTGATTAAAATGTCAGAACTTAATCTACCATCTGCTGAAAACTCTACTGCAATGAAAGTTAAAGGTGTCCAATATCGAGTTATTAACAGTGGCCACACCAGCCCTTTCAATGCACATCTTCAGCTCTCTGGTCATCTAACTCTTCTTTTACTGATCTACCCTCCTGCTATCCATGGCTACAAAAGAGAAGATCACCCCCCACATATCCAAATCCCTGTACACAGAAGCCAATTGTTATGGCAAAAGAAAGCAAAAAAGGGACTGAAAAAGGAAAAGCTGTTAATAGTCTTACCCTGAATCCAACCGGGACCAGATACAGATTTCATTTAAACGGTGACTTGTGGATGGGTAAAGAATTTGTCTATGTGGGAAAATATACCTGCCAGATTCCGCTATCATTACACAAATAGTACAGATTTTTAAACCACCTGTATATTTGACTAAGCTTGAGCACAAAATGTACATGCATTCTCATTTTTCAGTTATGCTGAAACTAATCTGAAGAAAAAGCGTACAAAACTACCAGTCTCATGGTGAGTACATAAACTTTCTATCCCTCTTCTTATTTTCTCTTTCAGATAAATAGAGCTCTAATGACAGAATTTTTATATTTATACATGTATGTCTGTGTGTGTGTACTTACATATAGCATATATACACAAATAAATGTATAAATCCGAGAGAGTAACATAAAAAAATCCAAGATAGCCATAAATTAATTATGATGGATTTTTAACCTAAATGTGATCACAGGGAGAGAAAAAAAGGTATTAAAAATTATGCCAGCAGAGTCCAAGAATCTGGATTTGAATAACCTAATTTATGTAACTGACAAGAGAAACAAAAGAAGAAAACTAATTTAGTGTCAGGACCAACACAAACAAAGCCTAGCATTAAACAAAACTAAAATAAAACCCCCACACAATAGATTGCTTAAGTTCTCCTCATACCATTGCAAAGGCAGAAAGTGGTTTAGTAAAAGAACAATATACATAACAAATTCAGAGTAGACAAGAAGTCAACTTGCAAGAAAAATTTGGCAGACATTTTCCTGTAAAACAAAACAAGAAAACAAAAAAAACCACTAACTGAAATGTCTGGTGTATAACGAGACAAAGACAAAACACTAGACCAGAATTCTCATTTTGAGAACAGTCAGAAAAAACAGGATGTGGTAGAAAACCTATATTTAAACTACAAGTTCTTGTTGCATTTGAGAAGGAGGAAGGCAACTGGGGGAACCACAGGTTGTTCTGCCTCACCTTGCTCTATGGAAAGATCATGGAGCACATCCCCTTGGAATCCATTTTCAAATGGGACAAAAAGGACCAAAAGATAATCAGGAATATTCAGCTTGGATTCACTAACTTGACAGCCTTTTATGACAAAATTACTGTCTCTGTGGATGAGACTGACTTCAGTACGGACTTTGACACCGTCTGCCACAGGACCCTCCTCTGGAAGCTGAGAGAATCATAGAATCACAGAATGATTTGGGTTGGAAGGGACCTTAAATACCATCTAGTTCCAAACCCCCCTGCCATGGGCAGGGACACCTTCCACTAGACCAGCTTGCTCAAAGACCCATCCAACCTGGCCTTAAACACTGCCAGGGATGGGGATCCACAACTTCTCTGGGCAACCTGTTCTAGTGCCTCACCACCCTCATAGCGAAGAATTTCTTCCTTATATCTAGTCTAAATCTACCCTCTTTCAGTTTAAAGCCATTACCCCTTGTCCTATCACTATATGCCCTTGTAAAAAGTCTCTCTCCTGCTTTCTTGTAGGTCCCCTTCAGGTACTGGAAGGCTGCTATAAGGTCTCCCCGGAGCCTTCTCTTCTCCAGGCTGAACAATCCCAACTCTCTCAGCCTGTCTTCATAGGAGAGGTGCTCCAGCCCTCTGATCGTCTTTGTGGCCCTCCTCTGGACTTGCTCCAACAGGTTCATGTCCTTCTGTGGGCTGCATAAATGGACTGTTACAGGGGTTGAAAACTAGCATTACCAGTCTCAAACACTAGTGATCAGAGACTTGATGTCTGGCTGGCAGACTGTAATGGGCAGAGTACTCCAGGGATTGTTGATATTTGAGCCCAAACATCTTCAACATCTTCATTAATGGCATGGATGATGATAGAGAGCGCTCCCTCAGTAAATTTGTGGATGACACTAACGTAGGGAGAGTGGTTGACACAAAAAATGGCAGTCTTAGTCCAGAGACACTTTGATAAACTTGAGGTTGGAGGCAGCAGAAACCTTAGGAGGCTCAACAAGAGAAGCAAATTTTGTGCCTTGGGCAGAATAACCCCGTTTCTCAGTACAGGCTAGGAAGGGAATGGCTAGTGTATTTAACTTGGCATCTTCCATAACCAAGACATTGTGAATAAGGCAAGCCACATCAGGACTGTGAACAACTGACTTAAGTTATTTTATTATCCCCATCTACATGGTGCTGATGAGGCCACATCTAATGCACCTGATTCTGCCCTGCCCCCACCTTCCACTGAGTTCAAGAAGAAGGAAGTAGTCAGGGTCTGGTGTAGAGCTATTAAGATGTTTAGGGACTTAGAGCACGTGTCCTTTTAAAAGAGGCTGAGGGAGGTGCTTGTTGTAGATTGACACACAGGAGGCTAAGGGCCAGTCTAATAAAGGCCTACAACTATTTGGAGTTGAATTAAAAAGATTATAGAGATATATGCTCCTCAGTAGTGCCACAAAATATAGAAAGGACAATGGTGACAAGCTGAAAGTTGAAGGTTTAAATTGGGCATTATAGAAAATCTTTTCAGTAGGAGGTGGTGCAGCACTGCAGTTGGTCCCCAGTTCGGCTGTGGGATCTGCATCTTTTGAGGTTTCCACCACCATGGCTGATCCAGCCCATGGCAACTGTCCTGCTTCAAGTGGGAGGCTGGACTAGATGACCTTCAGAGGTCCCTTTCATCCAGCTTTTCCATAAAGTATGTCTAAAAAGCACCAACCTGAAAAAGTGTAATCCGGTCTGTAAGCCTGTCCTCCGTCTCTTCCACCAAACCAACAGCGGGGATGCTACCTTCAACAGATTCCAGTTGTCTGGTAAGTTCCTGGTAATCCTCATCCAGACGCATCCAGGTCTGCAAGCACAAATTATCCATGTATGTGGTGAATATTGATCTGGGTATCTAGAATTTTTATTACTTGCTTTCTCAATCTGAAATCCTATAGCTGCGTGGTTGTGAATATACAGAAATAACAGTACAAATGTCGGGTGAACCTATAATAAGACAACCATCTCTGTGTAAAGTCAGCTTTTAGTTAGAACACATGGATAAAGCTGTCATGTTCTCCTTGTCAGCTACAGCTAAGCAGCTCTTTTAAATTTAGAGGAACAAAACTTGTGTCACCTGAAGGTCATAACAGTTAAATAGCAAAGATGACACATAGTTTATCAGTGCCTTGTGTGTATGAAAAAGGGGCTGACGTCCATCAATTCTGTCCAAGCACAGGAAATCAACACTACAGAATATCCTGGCGGTTGATCACAATGGCAGTACAGAAGAGACCACAGAAATTCTCACCTCTAGAATGTATTCCAGCTCCACACCTCGTTTATGAGCCAGTTTTAATACAACCGAAGCTTGTGTCATTAGCTCTGAATGTGACTGAGTTTCCTTCAAGAGGGCAAAGCTACTCATCTTTCTAAAGAGCGTTTCTGTCAGGATCATGTGAGACTCCAACCCCTGAAAATATTCCTGAGAAATTTGGGTGTGAGGGAGAGGGTAAAGAGAATAGAAAACAGGAAGTGCAATTGTTACTCAATTAATTACCACTAAAACAACATTTTAAGACAATAGCAGTACAATCAAATAGCTGTAGACATAGAATTAGGTAAACTTTTCACTCCACCAACATTTCACAAAATTCAATGCAAAATATAAAAAAAGACAATGGCCTTTTTAAAGAAAGAAAAGATCTCCTTTTTAAGCAAATTCTATCCCAACTCTCATTCCATTAAGAAAAATAGCTTGAATCAGATATACACCACCAAAAAATTCTGCCTAATAAAAAAATGTAGAAAAGTCTTGTTATATTTTGTGGGTGCTATTAGCAAATGTAAATTTCCATTTGAAAAAAATGGAGTGGTGGATGACATTGCTGTGTAGCATGACAGGACAAGAATAGGAACTTGGTATTAGAATGAGGAAGAAAATGTGATCTACCTGGCTCCACCTTCAACACAGCATTTGAAAGTTTTTAGTCAGAACAGTTCATTGATTCCAATTTAAAATACAGTAAGTTTTAATGTATCTTGATTTAATACTGGCCCACCATTCTGAAAAGCTCCTGAACCTTTAGGAAGGTTAGCAATTTGCTGTGTACAGTTGTGATTAGTCTTGAAATATGTCACAGTTTCTTACCTTATGTTTGTCAAGTAGTGATCGAACTTCTTCCTTAGAAGCAACAATCATTTTCTGGTCACCAGCCATCTTTTCTTGGCCTGTTTCTAACAGGTCAGCCAGGTCCTGCAAAGCCCGTTCATACTGCCTCTTAAGAGCCAGATTTTGATTCAGGTCACACCGTCTGGATCCAATGATCATCATCAGCTCATCGTACATATCCTTGGGGGCAAAGAGTAGCAATGGTGATTCTTTTTTCATACCTTACATGTCTTCCTATAAGCAACCATACTGTCCCTGTATTCCTCTGTGAATACTAGCAGAATAACATCTATTCCCAGCTCAAAAAGACTGTGCAGATATACTGACTTAATTGATAAATTAACAACTCACCATTTAAAGAGAGAAAAAATAAGCAAGACCTGCAACTCTTTCAAGTGCATGCATTCGGGAACAAAGTTAGCAGAATCCCAAAGGCTTGCTCTAAGTAGCAAAGGAGTAGGGCAATTGGGCTTAAGTCATCAAAATCCAGACTACTGTGTGGCTACTGCACACTGCAGATGATGTTTACATTTTGCTGCTTATAATGCAGGGGGTTGGATGGACTCCATCATGGCTACACACTATAGGCATCTCAAAGCCAGATTTGCCTCCCTCTCCTGCACCAGCAGCTTACTGGTAGCAAGCAAGTTACATACAACCCATAGTAAAAACCAAACAAGGCCCAAAATAGCAATATACTCTATATAGAACAGTAAAGTGTAGAAAAAGTGCAATGTGTATTTCACAGTGTGCTCATACTGCCAAATTACAGAACGAGCCAAAAGGAAGAATCTCATCAGTTCCCGTGTGCTATTACTCATCCTGTATACCTCAACCATAAAAGTGAGAACAACCTGCAGATGTTTTTCTTCACCTGAACAGGATTACTTTCTTGTTTTGGTTTCGAGAATTGTATTCTCAGAACATATGTCTGACTGAGAGGGTAAGCATATACTTTTGATCAAGACAAGACATCCAGAAACTAATAAACCAAAATATCTCTATGACCATCCAGTGCTATAGCAAAGTACCCACCCTCAGACTGTAGCTGGCTCTCCTAGATTTAAAGAGACAATTGTGAGAAGCACAACTGTCAAAAAAGCAAAGGGAAGGCTTTTCTAAAAACTGAAATCAAGGGGAGGGGAATATCTACACATAATCTGACAGCAAAAAAAAAAGCAGGAGACTCTAAGACCAAAAGGATAAAGAACTGGGCAAAAGACACATTTGCACAAACTCTTTGTCATTCATTTTTAATTGATATTACTGTTTTGTTGGCTTAATAAGTTTATGGTCCAGTTTCAGCTGTTTTCTTTGCTTCCAATTTATTATTATGTCCTTAGAAAGGGTAAGATTCAGTTACAAACCTTCTCCTTGATCTGCTCACAAAGGAGTTTCAACGGCCTTATAAAAGTTCTGGATCAATTGCCCACATGTAATTGGGCAGAGAGTCTTAAGATAAGAGTCCTACTACTTACGTGTGTTCAAAACCAAGTCTGACTGAAAGTATGCAGGAACATGAGAGGTGTTCTAGTAAAAGCAGAACATTTCCAGCTTCAGGTCACACTTAGCTATCTATCCCTCTTCACCCCCCTCCGTTTTTTTTAATGACGGATGTGAGAGACAACTAAACGCCAGATCATGAGACACTGGTGAGAACAGGGCTCAACCTTCAGCAGACATTTATGTTTACATGCTTAACTTTATCTCTTTGAACAGGTACTCAACAAGAGCTGAAAGTAAACATGTTTTTTTGTGTTTTTATGACTAATACTACTAATAATAGAGAGGTTAGAAAATTTGAAAATGCAAAAGTAGAAAAACTAGGTGGATCAGGGAGAAAAAAAATCTTTTATACACACTGAAATGCTTTTAAATATGCTTTACTAAACTGCCCTATGAACAATAAAAAGGAGCATACTAATACCTTTGATATCACCAGACAGGTCTAGGATGGAACTTAAGAACCATACCTGGATCTTAGACAGCTCTTGCACAGAAGGTTGGTCAATTTGTAGCTTGTCTACCTGCTTCTTTAATTCATTTATTCCAGTGTCTAGTTCCTTCAAACCTTCTTCTGCCTGCAGTATGACCTGTATTTGAAAATTACATCATTTAGTTTGAAGGTTTAATAACAGTGCTGTAGTTGCCATATGGTAATATTCTTTTCTGTTTTCTGCCTGAAGTATTAATCAGTCCTTCAGTCTGCTGAAATTTTAAAGGATACTTGTTGTGCTTTAACCTGGCAGGCAGCCAAATACCATGCAGCCGCTCACTCACTCCCCAGCCCCCAGTGGGACAGGGAGAGAATTGGAAGGCTAAGAGTGGGGAAAAAACCTGTGGGTTGAGATAAAGACAGTTTAATAGAACAGAAAAGGGAAAATAATAATAATAATGATAGAATATACAAAACGAGTGATGCACAATGCAATTGCTCACCACCCGCGCTGACCGATAATCAAGTAGTGATCGGTACTTCCTGGATCATGCCTACCATTCATATATTGAGCATGATGTCACATGGTATGGAATACCGCATTGGCCAGCTGGGCTAGCTGTCCTGGCTATGCTCCCTCCCAGCCTCTGTCTGGTAGCATGGAAGCTGTCCTTGACAGGGTACTTAGCAACAACTGAAAACATCAGTGTGTTATCAACATTCTTCTCATACTAAATCCAAAACATAGCACTAGGAAGAAATTTAACTCTATCCCAGCCGAAACCAGGACAATGCTATAAAGAAAAAGTATTAATTCAAAGTTGGGAGAGCCCAGCTTGTTTCTTAAAGTTAAAAACAATATGGCATTATTATTTTTTTAATAACAAACTGTTTTAGTATCATACAGTATTTTATACCAAACCTTGCTGTGAAGTTCCACACTTTTAGTTATATGGTACAGGCATAAAAGGACTATTAGTTGTCCTAATACCTTCTTTTAAAGCATTCTTTTTATTAACACTCATTCCTGTCATATCTGAGCACCAAGCAAACAACCAGCACAGCAAAAGACATGCATGACAGCAAAGAGCTGTGCACAGTTCCCTTACAGGACTAGGATAGGGCCAAAATTACTGTCAAGGAAAAGGACTTTTACTTCCCCTTTTATACTTGGAAAATGACAACTGAAAGCACACAGGCTGGGATTTGCAAGTGTATGCAGGTGATAATTTGACTTTTTTCAATGGAAGCTACAAGAAACAAGGTCTTTCAACCTAGGAGTCTCCACTGAATTAATGCATGCAAGCTATAACAAAGTTAAAAGCATAAGGTAGACTCCTGCAGTTAAAGTCCTTTGTTAAGGCCCTTCTTGGAAGCTGCATATCCAAATGCTTCAACTGTGTATGTGAGTAGAACTCCTGACTCCTAGTAATGCGAAGTATGCATAGTACAGTCACTAAACTTACACTTTATGCAGCTAAGTTACCTGGCTGATTAAGGGCCTTATTTCTATTTTCCCAATCACATTTTGAACAAACAGCAATGCTTTTAAATTTGAGTGTTTTATCTGCCAAGGTAGGTGTTCAAAAAAAATTCAATTCAGTTGTCTCTGTTACCATGTCGTTCCCCTATTTGGTAGTTAAACTAATCATATAGGAGCTAAATTTTTACCAATCTTTCACATCGTAAAAGATAGGAAAGAAAGACACAGACTGCCAGCCCTCTTACTCATACATGAATTAAAATTCCTTCAAAATTTGATTATCAGATATGTAAGGCCAGTATTTCTGTTTAGCTGAAGGATAAGTCTCTTCCCCTCAGTCACCTGCTGGAACCAGACAACAGTAGCTCTTAGGTAACAAGAAACTTCTGCTGTAGAAAGTAGCCCTTAACATACTATATTGACTTTTCTCGTTGGCAAAACAGAAACAAGGACGCAGGATGTATTTTGTCTTATTATTAATTAATTATTCATTAGGCAATTCCTGACAAAGAAAAAACAATTATTGCCTTAAATTAAAACGAATAACAGTCAAGATATTACTATAAACCAGTGCAGAAGAAAGTGCCTTTTGTTTTTAATAACGTGTAATAGCCAAACAATTTAGCCAAACTTTAGACTTTTTTTCTTTCTTTCAAATAGTGCCCAGTATGTGCATAAGTAAGTCACCTGGGGAGATAAGAAAGAAACTTTGTGTTTGTTTTTTTTTAATTTATAGACATGTGTAGTACGCTCTTGGAAGTACTCATTTTCACATACTTTATGTGAACCATACATTCTCCCACAAAAAGCAACTGTTCTCTAGAATCCAGTTATACCTTGAATAGAAACTTTATCTCTTCCCTCCCCGCTCTCCTAAGACATTTGGCAATACCTGCATTTGTTCTGTTTCTGGTCTCTCAACTGCCTCTGCTAGTTTCTGTAGAACTAAATATTTGTTATCAGCCACCGACGTAAACAGGAGCTTCAGATCATTCTACAAGAGACAACAACACAACAAATTATAGCCAATCACAGCACAAACCAGCTGAAAAATATTTTACGTTCCAAAAAGTTTAAAGCATTACAACGTTACAATGTCAGCATTAAGGCATAAAAACTATACAACATTGGAAGCACCATAATTATCCAATGCAAAACATGCAACATTGCTGAAAATCCGTAACTGGATACATATGAGCAAAAAGCTAAACCAACTCCTATTCAAAACATAATCTGTGAACACACTTCTGCTTTTGCCTTCCAATTAGATGATCAATGCAAGGGTCAGTTAGCTTCATTTAGCAAAAATATGTTATTCTTGTGTAGTTTATTTGATCACATATGCTCGTAAACAAGCTAGGTTTTACTTTTTAAGGCAAGCTTTTTTAATTACAAACTTGAGCAAATATAACAAAAAACAAGGCTTCAACGCATCACAGGGCTAACTACACATTACAACTTTTAGAGCACCTTATCAGACTAGACACATACATATTACTTAACAATTTTGCCAAGCTACAATCAATTTTTTTTTCATTAATTCATCCGAACAAAACTTCTAATATTGGTAAAATAGAAAATAATCAGCACATTTCTCACTTTTAGCATTATACAGGAGTGTGTTTCTGATTTTTTTTTTTTCTTCGTGCAGTAATTCTTTTGAATATTAAATATCTCTGGTATAACGATAAGGCAAAGGATTCTAATCAGCTTGTCTCTTTTTTTCAGCAAAGGAAGGCCTTTTATTGAAAATTGTTGAAAGTATTTTTTTTCCTATCTACTGAACAGGAAAGGTTATGGAGTTTGGAAAGAAATCCTGTAGTAACAACCTACGAAATGATGATCACAATCTGAAGACACCAGCAATCTATTTTCCAATTTTTTGCTGGATTTTATGTTTTTTTCCATTAAAACTAAACTATACTGGAGGCTTTATATGATAAGAATAGGAAAGAAGGTAGAGACCAAGTAAGGTCTGAAAGCATTTCTGAACTCTGTTTGAAAAGATTTCTAAAATCGAACATTTCTCCACTTCTCTTAATTTTTTCTATTTTGCTCAATACAGACAGCTTGAGATACAAGCTCTTATGGAATAATGGGATGGCTTAAATGTGATCAGAAAGGTGGGAATCAGTATTATGTTTTCTATTTTATCACAGCTAATAAAAACAGTGTACTCTATCATTTATGAAATTATAAAATGTGTAGAGTGGAACTTTAAAGTTGCTTTTTCTCCTTTGAGAACAGTAGTCAACAACTTCCACTTATTGCAATGCCAGCAGAGTGAGAAAGTGTGGGATGAATGATCGCTTCTACAATAATTGCATGAGTTGCAGAAGGCTTCTAGCACAGTATTTAAATTTTGGATCATGATTTGGGTATCAAGTTTTGCATAGCCTAAGAAGTAGTTTGATCTTCAGTAAAAACCTCTTGATTTGGTACCAAAAATTCTCATTGCTTTGAGAATCACATCCTTTATATCCCCATTTGACATGTACCCCTGTTAATTCCTTCAGATGGGCATCATACCTTGAAAGTCACTATTTGCTGGAGCCTTCCTTTCATTTGATGGCATCTCTGGTTTACTACTGACTCCAGCAAGGTCAGTCTTTTCAGGAGACAATCCAAAGTGTCTTCTATAATATCCCTATTATCACCATTCTCAGGAAATATCTGAGCAAATAAATTCTTGTTCTTATCCATGTCTTCTGTTACCTCTTTGATTTCTTTGGCAAGAGACTGATTTAATAGAAAACAAAACAAAGTGACAATTAGACATTCCAGAAAGCAGGCAAACATATTGCCATAACCATTGCCAATTTTGCAGTGATGCAGTGAATTTTTTACATTGTTAATATATACACACTAGACACAGTTATGCAGCTACAGTATTTCTGATAATAAAAAAACCCCCACACTGCTCTGAGGAAAACAAGTGCTCAAACTAAATGAACCTGCCTGAAATAAAGGCTTCGTGAAGCAGGAATCCATGCAGCTGCTGAAAAACTCTTTTTCTCTCCCTCTCCCCTCCCTCCCTCTCCCCCTCTCTCCCTCTCCATTTCATGTTGATGAATTTGTACTGTTTCCAATGCTCCCAGACCATTCCTCCCTCTTTTTCATTTCATTTCAATTTCAACACTGTGGTGTTTGCTAATACTTAGCAAAGAAATTAAACAGAAGAAAGACTCTGTGTTTAATTCTCTTCTGACCAGGCAAAATTCAGGTCAGGTGCTTCTTTCTGCAACATTCTTGTATTTGGTTTGTGTGGCAGGTGGGCTACAGGGGTGGATCCTGTGAGAAGCTTCCCCTAAGTCTGACAAAGCCAATGCCAACCGGCTCCAAGACAGACCTGCCGCTGGCCAAGGCCGGGCCCATCAGCGACAGTGGATAACATGTTTAAGCCTCTGGGATAACATGTTTAAGAAGGGG
>NW_009216301.1:0-14421 GCF_000690835.1 Fulmarus glacialis
TCCCCTTCTGTCTTTCCAGGTCATTACTGCCAATGAGTTGGCATATGACAATGGTGTGCTCCATACAAACTTCTGCCACATGGGTCGAGTGCACTTCATCTGGATCTTTGGATAACCGCTCATTGTCCAGGTCATCATAAATCACCTCCAGCATGGCTAATTCCCTCAGGTACTGGATACCTCTCTCCATGGTGGTCCACTTGCCTGGGTGACATATCACATCTTCCTTGGAAGGATATCTTTCCTTCATGCCTGACAGTAGTCGCCTCCAGAGGCTGAGGGCTTGTGACCCTTGTCCAATCGCTTTGTCAGTGCCCCCTTCCCTGGAAAGGGATCCCAGCTGCTTGGCTTCCCTACCCTCTAATTCCAGGCTCCTGGCCCCGTTGTTATCCCAGCATCGGAGCAGCCAGGTGACAATGTGCTCGCCTGGACGACAACTGAAGTCTTTTCGCATACCTCGCAGTTTACTCAGGGATAGGGATGAGGTGGTTATCATCTCATTTATGGCTTCTGCCTCTGCCTCCTGCTGTTCTCGTGATGGCCCTGCTTCAGAATAGCCTGCCTTGTCCACTTCTTCCTCCTTCCCCTTCTTAGTAGGAGTTTCTTCCCTTACTAAATAAGCTGACTTTCGCATCTAGTATTTCTTCTTGTGTATAGGGGTGGCTGATACTGGCACGGGTTGGTTCTCTGGTTCAGCTGCATTGCGTGTCATGAAGGTTGGAGTAGCTGCAGTGCCTGTTGCCAGGGTTGGAGTAGCCACAGGGTCTGGTGTCTGTCATTTTGTCGTCAGATCCAGAGATCTTCTCTTCCTCTTGAGGGTGCTGGATAGTGTTGAACAGGGCTTGGTAGGCCTGGGCCAGGCCCCAGCACGTTGCAGTGATTTGTGTCTCTCTGGAATTGCCAGGGTGACAGCATACTTTTTCCAAATATTTTACTAGTTTTTCAGAGTTCTGCACTTGTTCAGGGGTGAAGTTCCAAACCATTGGAGGTGCCCACTGTCCTAGATACTTGCCCATACTATCCCACTCACCCTGCCGCTCATAACTATCCAGCCTCAGGGCAGATCTCTGGGTGGTATTCTTAATTAGTTGTTTAATCTTAAACAAGACCTGAAACACATTCAGGAGCCATAGCAGTAGGAACATGCTGGTTTGAACATCCTAAGGATATTCAAAATTCTCAAGAGCTATTGTTACTAGCCCGGAGGAGAAGGGGAAGGTGAAGGAGCGGGGGAAAGTGTCCCCCCTTGTCTCCCTCATAAATTCTCCCCTCCGAGGAGAAAAGGTAAACAGTGTAATTATTAATAGTTTCTGAGAGATGGTTCCTGAAGTACGGAGATGTCAGCAATGCTGAGTACAAATTCCAGATTAGTCTCACAACCAGTAATTTTATCATATAATAAGCCAGTGTTACACAGTACAGCAAAATGGTAACTTTAATCCAGCCCCCAGAAATTATAAACAGCACAACAGAGAACATATACAGCAAGTAAGGTGCAACTCTGAGAACAAGGGCAACAACTCTGAGAGCAAATAAATCAACATTGCGACCAGAGACTATTAACCTAATAATAAATGCTTATTTGTTTTAACACGCTCTGGTCAGATCTGTCGTTATCTCAACCCTTCGTGCCCCACATTGGGCACCAAAAAGGACTGTTGTGGTTTAATCCAGCAGGCAGCTAAACACCATGTTCACTCACTTGCCCCCAGTGGGATGGGGGAGAGAATTGGAAAAAAGGTAAAACTCATGTGTTGAGATAAAGACAATTTAATAGGACAGAAAAGGAAGGGAAAATAATAATAATGATAAAAGAATATACAAAACAAGTGATGCACAATGCAGTTGCTCACCACCCGCTGACCAATGCCCAGACAGGTCCCAAGCAGCAGCCGTGCCCCCATGGCCAACTCCCCCCAGTTTTTTGTTCAGCATGACGTCATATGGTATGGAATATCCCTTTGGCCAATTTGGGTCAGCTGTCCTGGTTGTGTCCCCTCCCAGCTTCTTGTGCATCTCCAGCCTCCTTGCTAGCAGGGCAGTGTGAGAAGCTGAAAAGTCCTTGACTTAGGGTAACCACTGCTCAGCAACAACTAAAACATCAGTGTGTTATCAACATTATTCTCATACTAAATCCAAAACATGGCACTATACCAGCTACTAGGAAGAAAATTAACTCTATCCCAGCCGAAACCAGGACAATTGTGTGTATTAATTCATATGTTTCAGTTTACTGGAAAATTTCATCGTTTATAACTAGCTACTCTAGGATTAAATATTGGATTGTTGATGTTCTACTGAAGGTAAATGTCAAGAGACAGTATTTGAGTAATGCTAGCATCTCCATTTAAAAATCAGTTTGTACAATAGGTCCTAGCATATGAGACTTACTTATTTCAATATTCTATGATACAGTTATAGAAAAGACTTCACTGATAAATGAAATAATGCTATTTAAACTTACCCTACAATGATGCAATTTTGCAATAAAATTCCCAGTCTCCCTCCTACGTCACCTAACCACAAACTGTATGGTTTGCTCAGACCTACAAGTGTGCTGACTGACTAGCTACAAAGCCACATTGAACAGAAGTGTTGAGCTCCTGCTGCATCCTTTCCCTAAATGGAACGATTAACTTTGTTCTTTCTACCTTCTCCAAGCTCAACTTGTGAAATTCAAAGGAATTTGTATTTGAAAACTTTACCTTCTTTTATTTTGGTTGAAACTGGCAAGAGATTCAATGTCTTACTGTGAAGAGAAAGCAGGGGCAATCTGGGTGACTGCAAGTCTTACTTCCATAGGAAACAAATGAGTCACGGTGATCTATGGACATAGCAAAAATATCATACCTTGTCTAGCCCAGGTCTCTGAAAACATAAAGACATATTAGGAAGCACTTTCGTATAATAGTAACTACCTAGAACGCTTCGCTGATAAAGTCAGTAATGCATGATAATACGTTAAAACTAGTGAAAGACAATGCATGCTATAAATAATAATGACACCTATCAAGTAGAAATTGTAGCCACTGAAGAAAAAGAGCGGGAGACAAGTACAGACAAATGGGGGACAGCTTATAGCCAGTTTGACACTGCCCTAAAACCCAAACAGATTAAGAAATTACGTAACTCGGTAACATATGATCCAATACCTTATGCTTGGCTCTCATCATAGAATCATAGAATCATTAAGGTTGGAAAAGACCTCCAAGATCATCGAGTCCAACCATCAACTCCAACACCACCATGCCCACTAAACCATGTCCCTAAGCGCCTCATCTACACACCTTTTAAATACTTTCAGGGATGATGACTCTACCACTTCCCTGGGCAGCCTGTTCCAAGGCCTGACCACCCTTTCAGTAAAGAAATTTTTCCTAATGTCCGGTCTAAACCTCCCTTGACGCAACTTGAGGCCATTTCCTCTCTTCCTATCGCTAGTTACTTGGCAGAAGAGACCAACACCCACCTCACTACAACCTCCTTTCAGGTAGTTGTAGAGCGCGATGAGGTCTCCCTCAGCCTCTCTTCTCCAGCCTAAACAGTCCAGTTCCCTCAGCCGCTCCTCATAAGACTTGTGCTCCAGGCCCTTCACCAGCTTCATTGCCCTTCTCTGGACACGCTCCAGCACCTCAATGTCCTTCTTGTAGTGAGGGGCCCAAAACTGAACACAGTATTCAAGGTGCAGCCTCACCAGTGCTGAGTACAGAGGCAAGTACAGATTGTCCTCTGTCAAAAAATTCTAAAGTAGAGAGAGGGGCATTTTCAAGATGAGAAAGAAAAAAGAGTTTGGATCTCAGAAAAAAATAAGTTGTGCAATAGTTTAGAACAGTGGAGGCCATGATTGCGTATCCTTGGTCAGCCACACATTTCATGTCTGACCACGAGAGCATTCTCTAAGCTTTCTCCACTTTAATTTCCAGTCTGCAAAATAAGAATAATTCTGTAGCAAATAATATAAACAAATACTTAGATTAGATCTACTCCTACTTTCTATGGTCACTTGAAATTTGAAGAGACTATTTCACAGCACGACTGTCAAATCATAAGATTAAATAATTGCATCAAATTATAAAGACAGCTAAAGCAGAAGAACTGACTAGAACAAGATAAATATACTAAAGATCTTATGTCACCACAGAAAGATATAAAAATACATGAGATAATTCAATAGGTACAATGGACTTCAAGTTGTTTCGGGCAACTGGTAGACCCAAACATCTCAGCTAATACACACATACATAGAGCCATTACAGCTCTCATATTATTTGGACTTACTAGTTCTGTAGTTCTCATGGGCATCTTCTCAGCTTTGCAGAGACTTATTTAACTGCCTTCTGTGCCATGTGATAACACCAACTGCTTCTGAAATGCAGCCAACCTTGAAAGTAGAGCAGTTGCATTTGTGTAGAATTGCAATTAGGCCTGGTTTGGGTAGCTCAGGTGTCTCCAATCACTCTACAAATAATGTAGCGCAGAACATAGACAAAGTGAATGGGCCATCTTATTTATTCTCTGATAACATAAGATAGAAGACAATGAAAATGGAAGGCAATACACTTAAAATTGTAGAAGGAAATGCTTGAAAGCAACACATAATGTAAGGAAATAGAATCTTTGAGATGGTTTAATAAAATCTAAAATAATTTGGTTATATGGTTAATGAGAATCTATTGAACTACTTTGGGCATGGTGTGAAAATTATTATGTAAACAGTCATGTTTCAGGCATTAAGCCAATTATTAAGACCACCATCTGATAAATCACTAAAGCTTGTTAAGAACATGCATGGTTTCTTTCAAGGTAATGGAACTATTCATGCTTAAAAATGGTATGAGCTTAAGTGCTTTACTGGCTCAGGAGCTACTAGTTCAATGGTAAAAAGATAATACAACTATGGGCACATTCTTTCAAAGGTGTCTACTATGTCTTTCTTTTGCTTTCCCCTAAAACAAATAGCATAAGTTACTGTCAAAAGCAGGATATTACGACAGAGGGACCGCTGGTCTGATCCAATAGGTATGGTTTTCCTGTAACGAGCAGTTTTTCAATGCTAGTTTTGTTTTTCCTTTTTCTGTGATGCCTAACAGGAAAAAAAATTATGAGCCTTATCTTCTGCATGATCTGTTTGACCTCTCTAAAAATAGAAGAGGTGTATCCACTAGGAAATGTAAATTATTAGAAATGTACATACTAGGAACAGACAATGGAGATTACCTTTTTTAAACATTATATAGCATCCAGGTTTTTTTAAGTAGATGGGAAAATCATTTCATTCTTCAGCAATGATGTCACTATGCTTGTAGCCCAAATGGTGTTCTCATTCTTGGCAAGTAACATTAAACAAAGAATGTATGGTTTTCAAATGCTGCTCAGATTCAGTAAAAAGCATTTATGCAAACAAAAGCTGTTGTTGTGTCTAGAAACTGTTGTTTATCTTTAGAATGGAGCCATGTTAATAGTTTTAATATGCTAAAACTTGAGGTCCTAGATGCACAGAATAATCAAATTCTGATCATCTGACTAAATAGCACTGTCGTACTGGGATCTGAATTAGGACTATGTGCAAAAGAAAGTGAAGATTCGACTGCTGAAGCTTCAGGCCCTGAGTAAGTTGTGCACAAATTAGATACCATAGAAGTCTTTTTTGTTCTTACTTTCCATGGAAAGTATAGTTGTGTTTCGAAGTTTTAGCTGTATTTTCTTGAATGCCTAGAGAAAATATATGTATAATACATATAACAGTCATTATGCTGCATCCATATACAAGTTTACTGATCTGATTAAACTGTTGTCTTTCTTTTCTGGAATCTTGAAGGAGATGTACATTGAAGAGACATTGTGAGTTTTGGTTCAAAGTGGTTAATGTCCACATCCAAAATCATTAAAGTCAATAGTGGGATCTTGGTGCTTTTGGTGTCCTCTATTTTCTGGTAAGTGCTTGTAATTTTATCAACAGATATGATGGTAGTGAGTGCAAATATGTAGAGTTATCTTCATATTAATTTTACAGAGAATAAACAAGGACTGAAATTTTTTAGGTGAGAATAGTATCCCTAACAGTAGATAGGAATATACAAATAGATATGAAGTAGAATGAGCAGCGTATTCTTGTGATGATGTACTTGACTGCCAACATGAATTTTCAGTTTTAGCTTTTCTGTTTTTACCTAAGCATTTCTATTTCATTATAAAGCAGTGTATAGTGCCATTTTTGCACAGGGTTGTCCTTTTGTAATTGGGATGGAAGTCATTCTGATGAGGATGACAGAGCATTGGAACAGGTTGCCCAGAGTGGTTGTTGAGTCTCCATCCTTGGAGATATTCAAAAGCCATCTGGACATGGTTCTGGGCAACCAGCTCTAGGTGGCCCTGTTTTGATCAGGGAGTCTCCAGGTGGTCTCCAGAGGTCCCTTCCAACCGTAACCATTCTGTGATTTCATTTCTTGCCTTTAAAAAAAGAAGGGAATATATGTGTTCGTGTTTAGATGAAGAATTCTGTTTATAGTAGCATTCAGAGCTATTTTTGTGAAGATACTCAGCATGTCACAGTGAAAAACTTTTAAAGTTTCCAATGCAGAAAAGTTAATATGGTTCTCATTTTTCTTCATGGTCCTTCAGTTCTTCTCTACCTATTAGTTGTCAGAGGGAGAGGAGGCAAATTACTCTACTGTGTACTCAATGTGTCTATAGTTGGGACCTGATAAGGACTGAGCAACAGAACAGGGGAACAGCCTTACTCCTCCTAATTGGTGGGTACAACCAAATAGACAGCATGATATTCTAGCCAGGCAAAGATTCAGCAAGTGAGAATAAGAAGAATACAGAAAATAATTTACAGATCTCCTTATGGGGAAAAGTGTATACAACTATTCTGTGTGTCATTTTATCTGGATGGCTCCCCTAATAAGTTGGCACTTCGTAGCCAATTTCAATCACATTTGACCGAATGGGAAAGGTCTCAGTGAGAAGTTCCCATAAAGTTTCCTGAATATAGGTGATGGAGAAGGATTCATTAAAGGTCTAGCTGAAGAAAAGCGGGCAGCTGTATTCATCACCAAAAACACTATATGGGAGAAAAACAATATTAATTTCTTCAGCCACAGGAAGCACTTCAACTGGAGTTTGTGTCTTCTTAAACATCTGCTTCAAATAATGACAGGAAAAAAACCATCAGGAATCAAGTGTTAGTTTTGATATTTTAGTGTGACGTGTCTTAATATTTACCTAGTGTCCAGGAGAAATGATGAGAAGAAAACAAGAAAGGAAGTGGAAGATTGGAGGAGAAAAGAGAAGAAATGGCAGCTATAGGAAGTAGATTTTTTTTTCATTTAAAATGTTCATCTATGTATCTAAACATCTTTTCATCTCAGTATCACTGTGACATTCAGTGGAACAAAGAAGGAACATCTGTATGTCAGCTACATACCAAACCGTTGTAAAGCACAACCTCTAGACCATTTGGATGACTGAATAATTATCAAGGCAAGTAAGACATTATAAGCCATTTCTGAAGTAATATACAAGCAAAGATAGATTGTTCGTTTCCATAGGTTGGTTTCTCACTTACAATTTGAGGCAGCCATGGAGTTGTGTAGATGCCACGCAATTTGCTGTTTAAAATTGGGCGGGGGGGGGAGGCAAAATCCATCTTTATTCCTTTTTTTCAAATGACATGGTTTTTTCTTACTTAATACCAGAATCCAAGATCTGGTTGCTTATGTTTAGTTGTTATAATATGCCTATTACATACAAAAATGCGTATTTGCCAATGTCATATTCCAGTTCATAGACCCACTCCCAGTGATTAGGAATTAATAAACTTTCCTCCAGCATGATACAAAATCTCTTTATCATCTGTAATGCAATCTTCCTCGTATAAAACTGAAATTAAGCAATCTGTCTGGATTATATCTTCTGTTTCTGAGAATCTCTGAGGCAACTTGCGTATGATCATTTTGCAGTTTGCTAAGCCAGTTACTAATTTATCACTAATATTTTTTGTAAAATTACATGCAAAATAACAACTAATGATGCTTCCTTCCTATATATTTGTCTCTCAATTTTGGAGTCTAAGAAGTTCTAGCTGCTAATTTAGCTTTGCCCAAGGTTGAGAAATTTGTACGTTCTTTCTCTCACCTGCTACCTCTCATGTAATAATTCTCTGGCATCTAATTAAGTAGTGACCTGGGATCAAATAAGGTCATTTTTTATCCAAGTACCTATTGTTACAAGCCTTAATGGAAGTTAATAATCTTTTGCACATTTACGTGTCTATTGAATTTGGCCCAGACTGTGAAAATAATATACAAGAGACAGAAGTGTGAACGCACTAGGAAAACAAAAGAAAAATTTAATTCAATTTTTAAAAAGTATTTTAGACAATCTAACCTGCTTTTTGCTTCCATTTCCTTTTTTTTTAGCCTTTAATGTTTGCCCTAGAAGACTTTTTATCTACACAGATTATACCAGCTCAACCAGAAATCAGGCGGGACTGTTAAATGTAAAGGGAAATGGCAGTAGTGCAGTTGGAGTAACAATCTTGGAGCAAGAATCAGCCACAGGCAGGACATTTTATCGTGCTGAGGTAAAAAGTGTTTTGCAAATTTGCCAGTGTGCTGAATAGACCAGTCTCATACACTGTCCCCTTACATTAGCCCCCTAAGATGTAACAGAACCTAAGTATACCTAGGGAAGCAGCAGTTCACAGTGGGAAGTATTTTTCCATTCATTGGTAGGGCAAGTCATGATCATTTACCTATGGGTTTTCTATTGTGTAGAGAATAGTCTTTATCTGATGCTGAGGTGCAGTATTGGTACTTCGAGTTACAGTGTTTGGATAAAGAAAGGAGGGATTTGTAATGGGATTCTTCACTTTCAAGAAGTTTCTTCTTAAGAAGATTCTTCTCTTTTGGAAAATTCTTGAATCTCACATTATATCGTGCACTGAAGAGGGAGGTAAATTGAATTTCAAACTTGCATTGGAGATAAGCATCCCTTATCAGGGACAGCTAAGTATTCCTAACAGATCAGTTTACCTAGAAGCGTAACGATAGGTGCAGAATTGTAGCTTATGCTTTGTGCTCACGGGAGTGTTAAAAGCAAAGGATTTCCTTTCCACCAACCAGTTCTTAAACCTAGGTATAAAAAGGTTATGGGGTACTGAATGTCTGCTTGCTCTACAGCAGATTGAGTGGGGAACAGACATGGGCCTGGCTATTTAAATTATTTGAATGAAGTTGAATTGATACTGGGTTTTGCTACTCTTTTAGACAAAAAACGTATTTATGCCGAGGATGTTTTTTGTTTGAGATGCCCTGCAAACAAATCAAACCTACAACTCATTATAGTCTCAAACAATTACAGTACTTTGTAAGCTTTAAAAAGAAAAAAAAACAACACACGTTTTTTCTATGCAATAGTGTTTAATTGTAACTATTATTATTACAACCACTAAAGGCCAAAATGTTCTTCACTCATGTGCACAGCTTCTATTGCCAAAGACTCAGCAATTGCCCCTAAAATATTCTGATTTTCATCTTGTTGCTATAGCTGCCTTTTTCGTCCATGCTGACGAAGCTTACAGTAAGAATGCTGTAATTGTAACATGCTCCTTGCTGTCTTAAGGAGTTTTCACAGCAGTATTTTCAGAGTGTTTGTGAAGCTCACCATATGGTTTCCACACTTCAGTGCTGACCAGACTCTGGCTATTACCAACAGACAGGAACAACACATCTTCAGAAACTCACTGAAGTGAGTTCTTTACTCCTTGCCTCTTGCATCAGTTCATTTTTGCAAAAGATCTGTAATAAACTTGTCTTCATTAAAACAGGAG
Source organism: Fulmarus glacialis (assembly GCF_000690835.1). NCBI lineage: Eukaryota > Metazoa > Chordata > Aves > Procellariiformes > Procellariidae > Fulmarus > Fulmarus glacialis. The sequence goes on from NW_009216301.1 coordinate 9,836, forward strand.
AAACTGAAATCAAGTTTTCTATATACGTAAAGCTGCTGCCCACACCCAGGACACTAATCTGTGGCTGCTCTACTAGCGCTGTTTGTCCTTGTACACCTCTGGAATTTAGTTTATAGTTACTTTGTTGAATGACTTCTTATTTATAAAAGAAAAAAAGCTGAAAATACTCACTAAGAGGGTGTTAAGCAGCTCAACTATTATGACAAACAAGACAACTAATTTATGTGAACACTGCCATCTTTCTATTAGCCTCTCCTCCATTTGTGTGTTCACCTCTCACTGTAGTTTTCTGTCCTAAATTTTCATAAGGAATATTTTGGCACACATGTGCTTTTGTTTGATCTCTAACAAGAATTCTGTTTCCCATTTTGTCCTACACAGTGGAGTTTTAAATATATTTAGGTGCTAATTCATGTTGAATTCAGAGAGAACGAAATGCCTTAACAAATATCTTTAGAAATGTAGCCACCCTTAATATAAATACTAATTAGAAATGTATCAACTACATTGGCAATGCCATGATCCAGACAATATTTTTTGACTCATCTTTGATTTTGTACCATAGGGAGTTTTCATGGATGGGCCTAGGAGACTAGTCTTCCTCTAGACAGTAGAAAAAGAAAATATTTCTGTTTAGATTGAGCTTTCTAGGGATTATGAGCCAATGTGGTATATAGAGGATAGAGGGTAGTGCAGCTGTCCATGGAACACTGGCTGTGGGTATCACTTAAAAAAAAGTAACTTTAGTTAATGCAGTTATTTTAAAATCAAATTCCATCATAGGGGAGGAAAAGATTCACAGTTAAATGCTGTATTTTTCATTGAAGATTTTTCTAGGTACTTTTAAATAACCTTTTGTCTGGCTAGAAAGGGTTCAAATAATAACTGTATAAGTTTGCTTCGCAGACAACTTTAGCTTTCCAGTTTTCTAGGTTTTCACAATTAATTGTTTAGTTCTTTTCCTTCTCATGAATTAAAGAAAAAGAATGAATGATCTGACATTTTTGGTAAAACCTGTGATTTTGGCTTACAGAATGGTACATTCCAGTGAAAGTAAAAGCCAAGCAATCCAGTTTACCATTGATGTAAATCAATACAGCTTCATCAGCTGCTGCTTTTGCACACTAGCAAATCTAATATTTTAGCAGCTTAAAGACTAGAAATAGCATGGCTGTGTCCTGCTAAGGCTACAGTAACATAGACTGAAGATAGCAGAGCCATTTCTCCACCCTGAAAGATGTTAGTGTCTTCTGTTTGAGCTGACTCTGCAGGTTTCAGAAGCACAGAATGGCAGATTCTGCTTTGTGAACCTGCTCACTGAGTAACAAGGTCTTTTTCATGTGTTCTCAAACCTGAATGGAAGTTTAGAAGATAACAATTCAGCTGCACGTCTGGCAAAGAAGTTAAGAGCAGTAAGACCATTCTACATCTTTCTCAACTTTGGGATCTGACATGCAAAAGTAAAAGGTGCAATGTACTCATTTGCTCCCTTTCCAGACCAGGCAGCCTGAACGTAAATGAGGAGGATTAAACGTAGCTTTGGTGAGCTACTTGCTGAGCTCAGCTACTATTAGCACACGACAGTGCAAATTTGCAGCTAGCCCAGCCCATAAGTCCATTTGTATTCCTCAGAAGTTCCAAGATAGCAAGAAGGAATTTCTGATTTTCTGAACCATAATTATTTCCCCAGGAATCTAGCAGGACAATAAGGTATTACCCCATCCTTTATACCTTGGGTCACTGGAACTATGGCAAGGATGCATTGTCTGACTCTCCTTAAGTCACTGCCTTTCTTTCTTTGCCTTGTTGCCCCCATTTTTGTAAAACATTACCTGTTTGGGTTTGAAAATACTAATTTGTTAGTGTTTATAATGTGCAGTCATCTGTTCCATGCAGAATTCTGTTATAAATTCATAACAAAAATTGAAATGAGTGGAAACCTAACTAAATATGATCTACATTAAAGACTCAATATGGCTTCTATAAAGGAAAGTTCTCCTTTACAGACCTCTGGGTGATCTTTCAGGGGATCAACACATTTGTGGACGATGTTGTTCCAGGCAATATAGTCTGTGTAGATATGATAATATGTAGATAATGCATTTGATGAAGTCCCTCACTGAAAGCTTTTAAGAAAATTAATCAGCCATAGAACAAAAAGGAAGGTCCTTGCATGGCTAATCAGTTGACTAAAATATCGACTAAGGAGGATAAGTGTAAAAAGTCAGTTTTACAATGGATTGGTCATTTGCAAAGTTCAGCAGCGGTCTGTGCTAGGATCTATTCTATTCAGCGTACTCATAAATAACCTGGAAGCAGAGGCGAACACTGAGATTAAAAGTTTGTGGAAGATACTCGGTTATTCAGGGTAGAAAGGAGAAGAGAAGACTTTGAAGAAGAACTTCTAGAACTGAGTGACTGGGCAATAAAAAGGCAGTTGAAATTCAGTGTAGATAGATGTGAAATGATACACATGGTGAAAACAACTCTAGAATCATATGTAAAATTGAACCAGCTGTTACCACTCAAGAGCAAGATTCTGAGGTTATGATCTTTAGTTTCATAAAACATTGATCCATTGCTCAATGATAGTCAAAAAAACAAATCAACTGTTAGGCATTTTCAGGATTGAAAACAAAACAGAGAACACCACTATGCCACACCATTATGCCACCATATACATTTATAGTTCAACCATGTTTTGAATAGTGTACAAGTTCTGATCCCTTGGTCTCAGAAAGGAGTATATTAAAACTCGAAAATGTTCAGAGAAGGCAAAAAAGGTGATGAAGGTATGGAATTTCTATAGAAGGGATGGGTTAGCAGGCTAGGCATTTTTAGCTCAGAAAAGGGTGATTTAGAGGGCTGATGACAGATCCAAAGAACCCTGGCTTTCATGGGGACAGTTGATGCGGATCAGCTGTTCATTGTCTCTTCTCATACAAAAACTAAGGACCATCAAGTGAAGCTGGCTAAGCCAACTTCAAAACAAATATAATATGTTAGTTCTTTATGCAAAGGTTAGTAGACACATGGAACTGCTCGCCAAAGGACATTGTAGGTGCTCATATTTATGTGTATTTTAGGGGAGAGTGGACAAGCACTTAGAAAAGAAATCCACTGACGACTACTAAACAGAAAAACTCCATTAAGCTCAGGAAATTGTGTGACCTGAATATAATTGGAGACTGAGGGACTATTGAAGGGAAAGTCAAGTCTGTTTTTTCTCTCTTGCTCTTTGCTGAGCATCCAGTTATGGCTACTGTTAGAAAAAAGATACTAAGCTAAATGGACCTCTGGTTTGAACCCATAGATGCATTTCTGATCTTATATGAGCCTTATTTCTTTTGCTAAGCTGCAGATGCTGAGCACTCATGCTGAGAATATAAGAAGTGCAAATAATGTGTTTCTTTTTTAAAAACAATAAAGACCGAAGTCATTCAGGTAGATATTGTTGGGCATGTGGTGTTCTGTGTTATTAGGCTATTTAGATATCTAAGAATTTAGAGCTGATATTTTCATAAGACATTAAGGGACCCTGGCTTCCAAATCTGACTGAATGGCAGTCAGGTTTAGATACTTCATTGTATTTGTTGTCCTTGAAAACTGGGGCATAAAATAACATACAGGCAATATTAGAGAGTAATGATCCTGGTCAAAATTATGTTGGCTTTTGCGCTTCAATTAGGGATTCATCTGTTCTCTTACTCGTTAAGATTATTAAGCTGCCATACATACTTTCAATACAGGGTGAGTAGAAACTCATGTTTCTGTTTTAAGTTTTCATCCCCAAAGCCTAAAAAGAGAAAAAACCAAAGAGTTCAAAACCAAGCTGATGTTAATAATGATTTTCCAGGAAACATGACTGTTTCATAAATGTATTCTGTTGTTCATTCAAGCAGAATAGTGCTCTCTGCATTTGCTGATTCACTGAGGCTCCTATAACACTCCAGAATGTGTAACCCTTTAGAATGTCTTTTTCTGAAGAATCAACTGGGATTTTTTGTTCAGCTAAGACTTACCAAAAAATCATGTGGTCCCTTAATGCATATATTTCTTAAAACCTCAAACTAATCAGTTTAAGATCTAGAAGAATATTGCTGTCCAAGATTATATTAATGCTTTCAAATACTTCATCTGAGAATTTATGTATGAATGACATTCCCAAAGCATATGCATTAGATTAACATTCAGTCCACTACAGCTACAATGCATAACGTCTTCTTTAATGAATTCCAGGGATTTAAGAAGAAGATATTTTATATTATTAACTTCAGCTTAATGTTATTAACAGCAAGTAATCCTCTTTTTTTTCAACTTCATGAGTTTTATGCAAGTTTAGGATTTTGAAAATAGTATTATTATATTAGCATAAAGCTATTAAAGAAGAGATAAATAGTGAAATCACTATTTATTCACTGTGAAAATTCACTGTATATCCAGATGCTACCATGCTGTCCATCATTAACATGCCTACTCAGTTCATGGTTAAGTAAGTCTTCTAGTTATCACACTAGGACTCTGAATTCCACCTAAAGACTCCTGCTGACTGATTAGAAAATTAATATTTTTTTATATATATATAT
>NW_009216302.1:0-9237 GCF_000690835.1 Fulmarus glacialis
AGCACTCGATCCCCTCGTCCAGATCGTTACAGGGGAAGAACTTGCCACAAAAAAATTCAATTTAATATATAAATACTGATGCCATAAAGAAACATCAAAATAACTAGGGTAAATTAATAGCTAAAGTAAACAACAACGTGATGCTTTCCAGACGTATATATTTTATCTGTGACCCGAAGAAACACTGTAAGAAAAAATATAAAGCTTTACAGTCTCAAAAATCTGGAGATAATCTACATTATTTTAATTCATGTCCTGAATACAAGCTCACTATTATTTCCTCACTGGAACTGGACTCTGACCTCAGCTTATTTTGTGTGGTACACTAGTGCCATTTGACAGAAACTGTGGTAGCTGTATTTTAGGAGGTGCTTTATTGCATTGATCAAAAAGTGAAAATATTTTCATTATATATAACTTGGACAATTTTTCAGTACTATTAAGGTTCTAATATAAAAAACCGCAAATGACTGGATTTGTATACCTGAGATATTTATGGCAATAATGAAGTTCATAAGCACCCTAGACTATATGGGTAGAAAACAATTCAGTAGGAGTAGCACTTAATCATCTTCTGAGGCATTCTCTTGCTTGAAAACCATCTAGAGTTTAAATACATGGGCTAAAGTTTGAATAACAACCCAGTCTCTCCTCCCACATTTCCCATTAGTCTAGTATCTAAACCCAGAAACCATTACGTTCATATTTATTAGACAGTTTGTCATGCTCCAATTTTCCCCAAAATATCATTAATGAAGCACAAATTTCCGTTAACATTAACTGTAAATTAACTCTCTGAATGCAGTTTCAAGACTACCCAGATGTATTTTGTGCAAAGCATGGTACTCCGGTAATACTGTTACTTGTCTCCAATGCCACTCTTCTAAGAGTCCGCAACCTTACACTGATTTAAGAGGAGTTTAAAAATGCAGTTTACTTGGTTAGTTATTTTCTGCCCATTCAACCCAAAGACACTAGCATGAGCAAAGTTCTTAAAATGTCTGCTAAGCATTTAATCTCACTTCTTTCTTTCTCACCCCAATGAGCAGAGCTGCTTTTCTTTTCATTTATTATAAATATTTTGCAAAATGCATTAGTATACTGTTTTTCTGCAAGACTTCATTCTGAGGAAATATATTGTTGCAGTGCCAGTGTTGCAGTAATTTCTCTGTGTTAAAAAATGGACCTTCTTTCAGCTCCATTATTAAAAACTCATTCTTTGTAGCTTAAGAGCAAAAAAAGGAAACCATTCACGGCTTCCAATCTGCACTTGCTTTTTAGATTGTTTTCCAGGTACCATTGGAATCTGTTCTCAGTATGAAACAAGTAGTATTTTGCAGTTCTCCATTTTAAATGGCATTATAGACAATTTTAAGGCCATGTCCCCCATTTTTAAGACAGTTTTGAATTTTGTGTGACTTCTCATTTTGCGTTGCCTGTGCACTTCACAGGCAAACTCCTGGTCCTTCACCCATTTCATCTATTAACAATAACATTCAACAGAAGCAGATCTAGGACAGATCCCTGCAGAACACCATTCTTGCTTGAAGGTGACCCACTTCACAAATACTCTGTGTGCCACGAAGCCAGCTGTTTTGTCAGTCATGCTGTAATAATTTCATTAACACCACGCCATCCCCCTGTTGTTGAGGTTAGCTTAGAAAGATCATCACAGAAATAACAATTTCTCCAAAGGGAAAGCTTAAGATCCACTCTCCTGCAGGGGTGAAATTTATGTATTTTTGTAAAGCTAGACCTCACCTTTCCAGTGAAGAAATACATGGATAAATATTTGTAGCGAAGGGCAGAGGAAGAGCTTTAAGAAACTGATACAGCCAGAACCCCCTCCAATCACTTGTTCACAAAAGGCTCTTATTTTTGTTTTTGTGACCAATCACATGTAACTCTTTTAATGAACTGAGGAAGTTTCTTTCAAGTAGTGAAAGCTTATATACTTGGCCTTTTACCTGCCATCTTGTCACCCCTCTGGTAATGGTTTCAAATACAGTAACGCAGTTAAAGCACTTATGTAGGATAAGAATCTACTAAGTGCTCTACAAGTCATCTTTGGAAAAGATCTGACTAATTTGTCAAAACCAATGCTAGAGAAAAGGAAAGCTTGCGTGAAGCTTTGTCTACTAAAATTGCTGCTGCGCAAAAATATTTCTCACACAGGTTTTTAAAGATGTTTCCAGATTTAGAAGAAACAAACCACAATATAGATCATCTAATTTCAGGACTACTTGATCTCCTATTGAGGAAAAGCAAGAAATATTTTGGCAAATATTCATCTAGCAGCTACCTGCAGGAGAAGAAAGTGAACCAAATTGTTAACACCAAGACAGTCACTTTGACACAGCTCCTGAGAAATTAGAATAACAGGGCTGATTTGGAGTGTGTTTGTGTGTTAAAAAATTGAGAGAAGTAAAATAATTCAGACCCCTAAATCCTTCAAAAGTCTGTGTTTGTAAGGGAACTATACCACAGGGTTCTGACAGTCAGGTACACTTTAGGCAGATTACTCAGACTTAATATTCACAGTCCTCCCTTCTCTCAAATGTTTTATGAGGCTAGAGTAAAAGCATCTTATATCCCTAGTCCAGAGCATGCAATATTTATGATGTGCTTAGCATAACGAAATGGATTTGACGAACCTTCTGAATGCATATATAAAGCAAGGTCTGTGTTGAGGCAGGCAGAAGCTTTCACATGTCAGCTTGGTCACCAGAATATCAATAGTGTGGTCCTCCCTTTCCAGAATAAATGAAGACATGGCAAGGTAGTTCATTCTGCTTTTTCCCCTTAAGGTGGGACAGCAAAGTTCCTTCTTTCTACTCCAAGAAGCTTCTGCACTCTTAAATACTTAATGTCTTGTCCTCTGCGCCTACTGATTAAGAGTGAATGCGAATCAAACACGATTATAGGAAATCATCTCACCCAGGCATTCTTTTGAAAGCATAAAACTCCCATGGCTATAGAGCCAGAGAACAGCTCCTCAAGTAAAACACTGCTTCAGTATGAACTTTTTCCAAGAGCAGAATAACACAATAGAATTTTTTTTTTAAACAGTTTTCGTAAAACTGGATTAGTCAATATCCATTTCTGCCACCTCTCAGACACTTCATTCTTGGAGTACTCATGACCTGAAATGCTAAATCCAAGTTCCGCATCCATAATGAATACCACCATACTGCAGTATAATAGGATTTATCCTAAACACACTTAGAATAAAAACACTGCTTGTATATACTGGTTTTTTAGTGATCTTTTATTGAAGAAACTACAGTTTCAGAAAAGATTCTCCTCTCAGACTGATGATTAACACTAAATGTTTGTAGCAGCTCTACAGCTGTTTAATGACTTGCCAAAACACCAACTTATATATACTTTCAGGCAATAAAAACAAGCTTTTCAGTTGCTGTCCATTTATGAAGCCAGGTTGAAAAGAGCAAGGAACATTCCAGGTACTAAGTTGCTCAGTTCTATCTTGCAAAATTAGGCTTTTTTACTAAAAAAATATTTTTTAAGTGACACAAAACAATGAATGACCACGTTGTGCGGTATCAGGAAGCTTTCCTTAACTCATGTTGGCTTTCATACTAAAATGATAATGGAACACCATAACTAATTGTGGAAATTTTAAGCTTATTTTTCAGGTCTTTAAGGTAACTTCACACCATGGATGATTATAAAAGCAAAGAACAAACTTTTAGGAGGTAGACTACATGAAAATGTACTTAAAACCAGTCTGTTCTCAAGTGTCCATTTAGTCTCAGAGAACCCACAATGAATAGCAATAGATCTTTTATTGAAATGGTTTTCCAACAAAAATGGATTTTTCAACTTCTAAGGAACAAAAATCAAGTTTTAGAAAGAAAATACTAAATCTATTGAGGTGTGTTTTTTTGTTGTTTTTTCTTTCAAACTGCTTAGAAAACAATGAAATAAAAAAGTTTAATTCTCAGAATATCTACATTATAAGGAACTCTAAATTGGTGCTTCAAAGCACTGCACTTCTTGTCAACATTGTAATTTTCTGCTGCAAACCAAAATTCAATTTCTAGCAACAACTACTCATTAAGTTGCAGATATCAGTTAAAGCTGTCTGAAAGTCATTTTGACAAATACAAACAGAATTTCCCCAAGACACTTGAGAAAATATGTACTTCTCTATGCCATAATTGCAAAGCAGACTTTCATTTTATAAACTCATTTGGGGAGAAAGGAGGATATGTTCTACACCTCAGTCCCACAACAAAAATATAAAGGAATATAAATGGCTTTCACTTTTATAGTTGGTCCAAAATTTGTGGATACAAAATAAAGAATTAGCCCAGAGACCTTTCAAATTTCAAGGGTATTTATTCTCCCACACAGTTCCAGCTACAAAGCAGAATCTCAAGTTTGAAATAAAATCCAAACTAGAGATTGTTTTTTCTTTACTGCAGAGTATTGAATTGAGAAAGAAAAGTGACTGTCAAGTAACATTTCCCCCCCTCAGAAATTTTGTGTTTGAATTTTAAAATTCAACATGAAAAGTACAGCCTGAGTGTTGAGGTTATAGTAATGCTCAAATTTCTGTAGGCAAAGCACAGTTTCCTATTAATGACCCCTTAAAAAAAGAAGCAACAAAATCAGTATTCATAGGTGTTAGAGATCACTTCTGATTTTTTTTTTCATTTATTCTAGACTACAGGGTAATTTATGTTGAAAAGTATCCTTAGATGTCACTTCTGGTGTGACATCCAGCACTTGTTCAAGCAATTGCCTGACTAAGTTTTGAATAACTCCAAGGACAGTGTTATCCAGCCTCTCTGGGCAGCCTGTTCTGGTGTTTCATCACCCTGATAATTAAGAAAACCTTAGACCTCACAGCGATTTCCTATTTTCTAAATCATATCCTTGTCCTCATCGCATTACAGTGCATTAGACAATACTAAGGTCGCTCCTTACGCTTCTCTTCCTGAGGCTGAAGCCACCTGGCTCTCTCAGCCTCTCCTCACGTATAACTTGCTCCACCCCCCGAACAACTTGCTGGCCCGCTGCTGGACTTGCTCCAGTATGTCTGTCTCTCACTGGGGAGCCCAAAACTGGGCACAGGACTCTAGGTGCTGTTTCAGAAGTGCTGAACATAGGGGAAGAATTACATCCCTGCCATCTACCCTTGCTAATACAGTGCAATAGGCAACCAGCCTTCCTCCCTGCAACAGTGCATTGTTGACTCCTGTTTGACTTGTTCACCATGACTCCCAACTCCTTTTCTACAGGAAAACTGCTTCCTACCCAGGCAGAACACTGCTTGTTGTTACATGGGGTTACATCACTCCACATGGATTGACCTTTGTTGAACTTCATGAGGTTCATGTCAGCCCATTTCTCCAACCTCTCAGGGTTCCTCTGACCAGCAGACCTCATTTTGACTAGCACACCTGAACTTTGACCACCCTCCCTCTCTTCTCTGTCTGCAAACTTGGTGTTTAAGGACACTGAGCAACACTGACCCCAGTACAGGTACCAGAAAAACGGCACTAGTAACCAACTACTATTTGGACTTTCTACCACTGATGACAACTTGACAGTCAAGCCAACTTATTATCCATCCCATAATCCACCTATCCAGCCTATATCTCACCACTCTGGCTATTACAATTCTGTAAGAGACCCTGTCAGAGGCACTGCAAAGTTAAGGTGAACAACATCCACAGGTCTCCCCAGTTCAAATCAGACTGGGCAGGTACAATTTGCCCTCAGTAAATCCAAGGGCAACTGTCCAACTGTCCTGTTCCCAGTTAACATTCCTGCCATTCATAAGCTTGAAATGGCTTCTGGTAGCATTTTCCAGCTAGAGACAGTGTGAAACCTAAGTCCCAAGAAATGCAAGAGTCATCTCAGTCCTTCCTATATAGCATGAGAGGAGACTAGTGTTAAATAAAACTGACACTTTAGGAAAATTAAGTTAACTGATAGCTTTGATACCCCTTCACAAGATAAGAATAATCATTGAATAAACTGGTAGAAAATAAATTAATACATCTCCTAATTTATTTAAGGAGTTCCTTTCCTGAATGTGAAGTAGGATAAGAAGAACTACAGCTGACTAACACACTACAGTGAAAGATAAGAATGTCCTAGGAAGAAAAACTGAAGTTACAGACACAATTGAAACTCATATGTCAAATAAATAGACAAGAAAAAGATCCCCACAGAAGAAATATACTATTTCTGATTTTACAATAAAAGTGTTTACCTCTAATAAACTAGAATTTGAGAGATTTGAACCTTGAATACCTTAAACAATCTTTATCCTTGGAAGTGGGACAACACATCACAGTTGCTTTATTTAACAGTTTAGTTCATTATACATTGCTGCAGATTCTGTCCTATTAAAAGGATAAGTGGAAAACAAAGGCAGATGTAAAGTGTGTTCAGTCTCTTGTCTAGTGTTAACTAAAATCACCTGGAGGAAGACGGAGCAGTACATGACTCCATCTGTGAGAACTGCTGAGAACTGCTGAGAATTCAGGATTGTCAAAACGTCTGCTAAAAACAATGTGGCAGTGTACCTGTATCACAACTGGATATTAAATAGCTGAAAAAACAGTAGGTTTTGTACTTTTACATTAGAGAAAGCATAAAAATTAAGAGTATAATTGGTCAGATATTTTCCACACGAATTGTTACACACAAAAATAAAGATTTTTTTTTATTATTGTCACTGCAGATGAATAAAAATTACAATCTATCATTTTGCTTAGGCTTATTTAGAATGATTCATTTAGTTCAACTTGAGAAACATTTCATTCTCTAAACTTTCATTGTAATATTAACCTGCTGTCTTGCATAAACTGTAATCCCAGTCCCTATGCACCTCCTGTGAGACAGGCTCTTCCACTCTCTCTCCTGAGCAAATTGCAGATTTCCATCTTCCCGAGAAGTGCACTTCATTATAGACTTATCATGAAGACAATCTAATCCTACAGAAGAATGAAAAGCATTGAGTTCTCTAACTCCACCATAACGATGTACACTTGAACACTTCAGTGACGATGTCCTGTGTCCATTCAATGAAACATTGTTTGGCTTTCAACCCAAAATTATGAACAAGTTTTTACACTTTTGAATTAAATTTATTGGTGGAAGACCACCTGAGACCAGGCTTATCTTTAGTTCAGATAGTAATGGTAACTTCAATGCAATTGATATGCAAGTTAATTCATTCTCACCCACTCCCTAATTAACCTGTCTGGGTAAGCTTTTCATTTGTCTATCTCCGATATAAAACCAGGGATTTGAAAAATACCAAGATAAAAATGCTATCTCACAAGACATCCACGGATTCCTATTTCTACTTGGGATGCAAGTCTGAAATAGTTTTCCCCCCCGTGTGCAGCCCCAGACTGATAATATGTTTATGAGACTTATGAAATAAAAATTCACTGTACTTTTATACATGTAAAAATTTAATACTGTTTGGAGACTTCTGAGCACACAGCAGTTTTACGTATTGCCAGTATGACCCAAATAAAATTCAGAAGGCATGACTCTACATATTTAGTAGTATATTGTCAATAAAATTGAAACAATCCTGACTGCAATTATTTAAAGAAAAAAGGTGAAAACTAGAGGTACAGAAAAGAGGATAATCAACCAGCTAGTTTAGTTCACCTATACACCCAGCAACATGAGTGAAGACTAGTATACTCTTTAATACAAAATAAAGTTACCGACATTAGTGTGTGGACACCTTCTGAAAAGTAGCACGAATTCCACTCATGAATGGACAACCACTGACCCCCTCCAAAACTCAGACCCATACTGACAGAGCCTGATGTTGCTGCTTGACAGAGCCATCGCGTATACCAGTAAGAGTCAGCACAAACTATCAGAAACAAGCTCCATAACGAATCAGAAATAAATCATCTTTAAAAAAGGAAATGAGATTCATCCACAGCGTCTGCTCCAGACGCTTTGCAAATTATAGTGAAAATGCATTCTTTAAGATCTATAATGAAAATTCTCTCATCTTCCCCCTCTGAACATTAAAAAAAAAAAATGGAAATACTGTTTATTTGGTGATTTCAGATAGCCAGTTTGCAAGGAATAAGGAAAATACTCCAATAGCACAAGAGCTGCATCAAAAATCGCTAACAGGTGTGTTTAAAGCTTCTGGGTGCTATAATGACAAAGACTTGGCACACAGAACAGTCAAGGCTATGAAATTAAAATTTTGCACAGATATGTTTGCATTTGCCAGCAAAGGCAAATACTCCCCTAGGGTAAGAGTAAAAAATTGGAGCTGATCAAAGTTGGTTGTGGGGTTTTTTTTGTTTGGGGTTTTTTTTGGTGGTGGTGTTTGGTTTTTTTTTTTTAAATAGAGCAAAGGAATTATTCTGATGTTCACTAGATAGGACTCATAAATGCTAAGGATTCACTCTGGACTAAGAGAGTGTGATTGTAGCCTGAAAACACACCCTTGTTTAGATGAATATCCCCCTTTTCCACCTGCCATTTGGATACAATCTGTCAGTCACATACCCAGTCCTGCAATAAAACATCCCAGGCCACCTGCCTGGGATGATACTCACTTCTAATTCAGTATAGACAACTTCTCCTATCCCAAAAGCATTTCATGCTATTACAATTTTAATTGCAACACTCAATAAATATAAAAACACTCTTCTAGATTTTGTTGTTGTATATAAAACACTGCTGCCCATCGTAAGATTGTAGCCGAGATATTTTTAAATGCAATATCTTGATCAGCAGGCACTAGCAGAGAAGCACAACTAAATTTATGCAGCAATCATTACTAGAAATCCACACAAATTTTCAAGACAGTGATTTTAAAGAGGAAATCAAACAGAAAACATTCATTCAGTTAATGCAAATGAAATACCACTACTTTCTATTCTTGGAAGATAAGGAATGTAAAAGGCTATCCATACAAAGTTTTGAAGGATAAGGCAAATATATATTTCTGCATGACATCTTGTATTGGGTTTGCATGGGAAGGTTTTGGTAGCAGAGGGGCTACAGGGGTGGCTTCTGTGAGAAGCTGCTAGAAGCTTCCCCTGTGCCTGATAGAGCCAATGCCAACCAGCTCCAAGATGGAGCCGCTGCTGGCCAAGGCCGAGCCCATCAGCGATGGTGGTAGCGCCTCTGGGATAACATAGTTCAGAAGGGGGGAAAAACTGCCGCGTGACAGCAGCTGGAAGAGAGGAGTGAAAATATGTGAGA
>NW_009216303.1:0-30758 GCF_000690835.1 Fulmarus glacialis
GGGGGCTGGCCCGCCGCGGCCACGGAGCTCGCGCGCCGCTCCTCTCCCGTCGGCGAGGGCTGATGGCTGCGTGCTTGATCGAGGCCGGGCTGAACACGCTTTCTTTGCCACCTCATATGCAACTCACAAAGACCGAAATCGCGTTGTTCGACCTCATGTGGAAGAAAAAAAAGGGAAAACAAAGTTACCATTGTTGTTTTGAAAGGAGTAAAGTCTCATAACAGCATTCAGAAAAGAGACAACTCTCTCTGCACAGCTGGCCAGGCGTTTTTGCTGCATGGTGTTAATCATGGAAACTATAGCAAAAACTTGCTGACTGTATCTAATTGAGATCGCATAGCACCCTGCCTTATATCTAGCCCTAATAAGCTCTGACAATTCACATTGGGTTTAGTAAACAGATGGTTGCCAAAGAATCATTTCCAGTTATTGTCAAACATGGTTGGAGACCGTATTTACTTTTTAAAGGCAATTATTGATCTGCTGTTGCACAGTAGCCGTCCATTTCATTTATCCCCTATGCCCCTAAGAACAGTGTCACAAGTTCCCAGTTTAATGGAATTAGATCATTTGGGCAATTGCCAGTTCCACGTGAGTTACTTTAACTCGTCTGCTGCCATGTTGCCCTTCCCTCACCATGACTTACTGATACTCCTGCAAACCTGCATGATCCTAGCACCCTTCTAAAGCCAGTGGTGTGTCCTCAGACACCAGAAGTTCAGAGGTAAGCATACCTTAGCTCCTGATCTCAGAACAATAATATGTGAAACAAGCCATGAGGCATAACAAAAAAAATCAGATTATCTTTCACCAAGTCATTGCCATGGTCATATTCAAGACTTTTGCACAGAGTTGAAGAACCATAATTTAAACAGAGCATTTGAATTAGCACTGAAGAAATAGACATGACTTCAGAATAGAATTTGATTTTAAACATGTTAACAGACCTTGCTTTTTGTAAGCATTTGTGTGAGGAACGTTTCCTTCGTGCAAGTGTTTACAGAAAACAAATTTGGGGCCTACTAGTCTATTTGGCTGATCACAAAACAGAAACGTATTCCACAGTGAATCAAATTCTTTTTGTAACTTTAACACTCTACCTTCCTTTTGGGGTGAATACCATTGAATAATATTATGTTTCTGGTAAAAAAAAAAAAAACCCACAACAAACAAAACCCCCCAAAAACCACACATCAAATTATTCTGACAGATCCAGTAGAGCTTCAAGGCTCACAGAATATATAACTCATTAAATTTAAGCTGTCAGATAAAAAAATAGCACCAATATCATGTAATTTAGGTGACCAATCATACAGCCTAAGTACCTTAGCATTTAATAGAATGACGAATGATTCACAGGCTAAAACTTGTCCTATCTCGACTTCAAGTAGCACCAAAAAAAAAAAAAAAAAAGAAAATTGCAAGGGAAACATTCTTCAACCAGCCTTCGCTATGATCTCTGTGGCTGTTCCTATGACAGAAAGCAATGCTAGTGGTTCTTCAACTAATTTTTATTAATCTTAAATCACCTCCACCGGTAAAACACTCACTGACATCAGTCTTCCGTCTAGTCACAGCAGGGACACCGGAACTACCCATGCACAAAGACAGATTGCCCTGTCCTTATCAACTCCAGATTTCTTTACGCTGTCCCCTGACCTCAGCACCTCCAGAACTGGAATCGGAGGATATTAAGCTAGAGGAATTTCAGCTCCAACCCAGCCTGGAAATCCCTACGTTATTCTATCACTACAGTGGT
The DNA here is from genome assembly GCF_000690835.1 of Fulmarus glacialis. NCBI lineage: Eukaryota > Metazoa > Chordata > Aves > Procellariiformes > Procellariidae > Fulmarus > Fulmarus glacialis. The sequence continues at coordinate 1,760 of NW_009216303.1, forward strand.
CCACCTAGCCCGGTTTTATCCTGTTTCTGACTGAGGTCAACTCAGTAGCTCAATAAGATATAAAAAATAAGTCAGTAATTTCTTACTTGTCCTGCTTGCTGAGTGGTGATGTATTTAACCAGGGTGATCCTCTCTGCACCCTCACAAGTTTTGGAACACCTGTATGGTCACATCAAAGTAGCAGTCTCAGCCACAGCAGCTCCTATGACTGGTCACATGCAGACTAGAGGGGACATAGCTATTAAGGTAGCATTTACTGCCCTCACAGCCATTGAGCCAAGCAAGCAGACCAGACGAAGTACCTCCTTACTGTGATCATGCAAACTTATGTCCCTTCAAAGTCACTAAAAAAAAAAAATGCTGACGTGCAACTCAGAGTTATCACCATCACCATAAATGTCCAAACCTAAATTCTCACTTCAAAAATTACCACCATGAGTTCCACTGGTTAAATCCCTAGGGGGTAATCAATATTTCTTATTAGCTTTTAACATGCTACTCTTCAATTTCAGCGGCTATCGCCTGTGATTTTGAACCGCTGATAGGAAAAGAAATAACTAGGGTAGAGAAGATAAGTAATTCCTTATATTTATAATAGCAATGTTCTGGGAGTTTCACCATCTTGAAAGTGAGTGGGTGTGCAAACAGAATATAATAAATACAGAGGTCTTTTGAAGAGCACTGTATAAGAAAGTCCCTAATAAATGGTTGGCAAATACTTTGCTCTCAGTCATGTGCATGGTCTGCATGTCAAATCAGTTTCAGTTGTACAATATTACAAATTATTCCTTTCTTGAGCTGGCTTAACAACAACAATAAAACTACATAAATTTTTTTTTCTGTATGAGATTTTCACAAACTGTTTTTAGCATTGCAAGTTTTTTTTCTTTTCTACAAAACTGTCTAGAGTATTTGAAACCAAAAATTTCACTTCCATGCTATATGTTGTAGGGGAAGAAAAGGTTAGCAACATTTTAAATTTACCAGAGCTATATACTGCCCCCTCAAAGACTGCAATGTTTTGGAAAACGGACTACTTAGCAACTGATCTACATCCACTCTTTAATCACACTTAAATTTTAAGTGAAAATGATCAGTGAACATTTTAATGAAAAAAGAATACGGGGTTTTTTTGCAACCTGGAGAACAAAAATAACTTTATCAAAAAAAAGGGAACAATGAGTTTATCAACTCAATTTACCAATTAGGTTTTTTTCTTCTGACAGCTTCAGTAGAGGAAAAATTATACATCAGAAAATGTGAGTGCTATTTTGCCAACATTTAACTGGATACCCCTATATCCTGTTAATTTCCCTGATCATCTGAAATGACCCCATATTTCAGTTCATTGAACAAAACCTTTGTACTTAAGGTTCCATAAAATGTTTGGGCAATATGTATTCCTATACTGTTCACTTCGGATTTCACCAAGTTCTTCGCACTGCAGAAATCAGCAAACATATATTTTCAAGTTGCAAAATACTGAAGCATTACATGGGCAGCACTGATTCCTGCATGGGAAACGAGGGTCCTCAGAAGTAACCCTTAATCCCTGTAGACAACAGGCTCAAAATGATTGGTATAAAGGGAATGTTGCACGTCAGTTACTTTTCAAGGCCAAAACTTGCTGTAACTTACCGAGTCTACATGACTGCAATACATGCCTAACCAGTGGATGATGCAGTCTGTTTGGGGCAGAGCTCCTGCTCTGGCTGCTCAGCACCATTGCAGAGAAAGGGGGGTCGTCTTGAGATTTCTCTGTTCTTCAGCTTACCTCCCCTGACTGCCAGAACTGCAGAGATGAAGGAAACAAGAACATGGGGCTCTCCAGTGTTCCTACTAAGCATTCCGAGAAAAAGGCTCCTGACTACTAAAAGAAAGATGTTCACATCATTTGCACCACTACTTGTGTCAGAACTTAATTTGGCTCAGGTGCTTGTTTTGGTCACTATTAGGTCAAGTTGGACCCCACATCAGAAATCTTTGATTGCTCTTTGTTGATCCTCCTATAAAAAGGGCATTGTAAAAATTAGCAGCAATTATTTTAATCTCATCACTATGAATAATTCTGTTTGTTTAACTGATTCTTAATAAAATTGAATATAGAAAACCATCCAGACCACAACTCATATCAAAAGTGATCACTTGGGAAATGGGTAGACAGTATATACTGCTTCACTAAACCTGACACTTCTTTGCTAAGAGATACAGCACTGTAAACTTCCCTACAATGTACTCCTTCTGAGAGCCTGTTAACAGAAAGGTCTGCATGAAATTATTCTCCAGTACTAAAATTAAAGGGGTATGATTTTATCCACACTGTTGTTGTTAGTAGTAGATCAAAAAAAATCAAGCCCATAGCTTGTAGAAATACAGTTAATAGGAAAAAAAAAGAAGTTTAATGATCTTGGAAGAACAATATTTCTGCAGACACAGACACCAAATTCACAGTACGCAGACACTAACAACATTCACAGATACATGAAAGCATGGCACCCCCTGGAAATCAAGATTTTGGCTTACACACAAAATACAAAGTCAGGCCCCTAAAATAGTTGTAACCAATCTGATTTACTCATTTATACTGGTGAAAGATCTGAAATCAATAGAGTTATCTGTGCTTCTAAATCTTACAATGTTATCTGGAGCATCACAAGACCAGGTACCTTTTTTACAGATTTCTTAGAGATTCAACCCTGAAGTCATCAGACTTAATTATTTTAAAAGATAGTTAAAATATTGATAACCCCTTGGTTGCAGAGGCTAGACCAAAACCATGAACTCTGAAGACTGCCCCAAAAGCTAGAGGAAAATGAAAATAATTTATTTTAATCACAAATTTATTATTGTTACTATTATTTATAGACTGTGGCTGCTGGTACAATTGGGCTACCACACACCTAAGTGAGAAGGCATCCTCTCCCTCCCTAATGAAATACGATGCCCTATGGTTGTGCCTAAACTGCAGATCCTCTCCCTTTGTTCCCCACGCCTGGTTCCCAGATATGCATCCTTGGCATACGCTAACTGGACCTCAAGTGTGAGATATCCTTGCATGGATTTCCTTTAGAAGACAACCCAAGTGGCAGCTGAAGACAGACCGTTGCAAGCTGTGGTAAATCTGCTGGTCTGCACAATCAAGATGCCAAGATTAAAGCCACACCACCAACTGTCTCTGCTGCAAAGTTTAGACAACGTTTTCTGTAAGTAACTGAGTAAAACTAATGGGGCCTGGATTCCTATGAACTTATGGTTGGATTCTCTAATGTCTAATGAAACCAGTAAGAACTCTGTAGTGCATTCATGATGCCTCTCTCTTGCACAGATTCCCAAAGGTCTAATGCACGAGCTCAGCTTGCAGCCACTTTGTCAGCATAGCTACTAGTAACAACTCTCTCTTCTTCCATACTTTTCTGAAGCTTGTGGACACTTCATTCCTTCAGAACTGCTACTCTCTGACAAATTTGGCTGAAGTTTTCCAAGAGTTTGGACTTCATGAGGATGTTCAGAAAGACAGATAAACATGGTCAGAGACAGACACCATGACTGCATTAGCCTCTTCCCTAGGAAATCAAGCTATAAGAGATAACATGTTTGCAGAACTATGTCCTGAACTTGTTTCTGTCAAGTGGGTGGCTCTTGGTTTTAATGTAAACCACTGACTGAATTAAATCTACTTTGATAAAATACAACTTATTTTGAAATGTGCATCTGAGCACTGCAGTGCTTCTGAGCTCAGTTTTTAAAGACACTGACAAGAATGTACTGTATTTTTCTCCAATCTATTTCAATTACACTTTCACAATGGCAGAATAATGGCAAGATTAGTCTATTTTATCATGATTAAAACTTGATTAACATATTAAATAACCATTGTACACTAATTAACTCTGTTAAATGCAATGTCCAATACATTGTTCTACTTCTGTAGACTTCTAATGAAAAAGCTACTATCATGAGTATGGTTACTTCTTATACAGTGCTTTTAGGAGACAACACAGATTTTTCACTATGGACTGAATACCTGAAGGTATGATTTTGATAGGCTATTTGAGAAGACTATTTTGAAAGAAATTTGCAGATAAGTTACAATATAAACAGAAAAAAATACATGATTTAGGAGAGAAATTCCAAACATGCCCTGTGCAATCTGAATACGGTGAGGATACAAAATTTGTATCTATGTTGTTTAATAAGAACAGTGTGAAGATGAATTTTAGATAACCTTCCAGTTCAATTACGTAAAGTGGCATTAGAGTATTTTACAGGCTGCATAGAAGAAAAACTATTAATAGCGATTTGTCACTATTTCACAACTATGGATAACTCTAGGCAAGGCTTTTAACCAGTGGTTAAAAACTGTTGTGTCCACATCTTGCAGTGACTTTTTATTCCACACTTTAAACATCTAGTTTCCTCTGTCATGAGCACTCACAGGAACTCAGACAACTGTGGCCTGATTTTCCTGTGTTGCAAACATCCTCTCAAAATACAAAATGAGAGCAGCAGTCACTGTAAGCCAACCCATTTATGCCAGGTTTTCAGCCAACCCTTAAATACAGCTGGGGGTTTTTGTGCACAAAAACATATGGACAGAATTGAAATGATTAAAAAATGCATTTTTAAAATCTGCCTATCCATTTCATGTGACGTTTCAAACATGCAATGGGTGATGACACGAAGTGCTCAAACCCAGACTCATCTTGCCTACCTCGGGGCACTTAGCTGAGCCACCATCACTTTCTTAAAGGTCACTGAAGGGACTTATGCACCTCCAATGCCAATTTAGAGACTACGTACAAAAATAAAATGGCAGAAGCTCTTGCTGTGATAGAAACGAGTAATAGCTGCATATATTGTATGCAATAAAAGACACAACTGTACTTCAAGAAGAGGTATGAATGCATAGTTGGGATTTGCCTGTTTCTTCCCACCCCAATAGCATGTCTTTTCCTACTTCTCTTGGTTCAAATCCTACAAACTGACAAAAACATTGCAAGAAGGCAAGTAAACTTCAGCTCGGTGTTATATAGCACCTTTCCAGATCATTTCATCCACACAAGAGAGACTTGATTAAGAGCAGAAGCAAACAGTATGGCAGGAAGCTGCAAGCTCCTGGCCCTGATGCACGAAGGGCCAGGAGCTGAGGGCAATAACATAGCTAGCAGGGCAGAGTTGACCAGACAGGTGACATGTCCCATTGTCCTCAAGCAAAGCAAGCAGGGCAGGCCCAGGGTTGGTGGCCAGGTTCAATGAAGAGATGATCAGGCAAGTTTGAGGTGATGAGGCAGGTCTAAGGTCAAGCCAGGAAGTCAATCCACAGGTCAGGATCAGGTCCAGTGGCAGTAGCCGGGGCTAGACACAGCCCAGTGGTCACTGGGAAGGTCCATGGTGACAAGGCAGGCCCAAGGTCAAGCCAAGAAGTCAGTCCATGGGTCATGGTCCAGATGAATGGGGCCCTTGGCCAGGCACAGGCATAGCTGTAGCTGAGCTGGGGACAGGCACAGCTACAACATAGCTCAGGCAGAAACTGAAGATCCAGGGCTGAGTTTAAATAGACCTCCAAAGCCCATGGGTAGAGGGTATGGCTTGAAACCTGAGATGAGGATGGTCAGGGCCATTAAGACCTACTAGTGCACTAAGGGCCTTGACACAGTACAAATGGGTCCTAGGGTATTTTTTTGCACAGAATGTCATGCTTTTGAAGAAACACTTAAATGAATGAAGGGTGCTCCCAGGCTAAAAAAACATGCACACAGAGCATCAATTCTCAAGTACTCTTCTTATTCATTTGGTCTCGCCATGATGACGGTATTTCACATGTTGGTAGAACAGCATCTTTGCCTCTCCCCAGATACCATGCACCAGACATTGATGATCAGACATCTGCCAGTCACCTTCACCAGCTGCCCAGAGTCCCATGTACAAGCGACAGAGGTGCCACACAGCAGCTAGGCCCATGCCTTATAGCAGAGGCTTGTCCTCAAGAACATTCCTGCATCCCAAGATTCCCAGCCAGCACAGCTCCTCCTCTGTCATATCACCTGGGTATGTCCAAGGGGAGGGTCTCTCTCTTGGCACACCATCATGCATGTCTGTGCTTACTGTGTGATCAGATGCCTGCACACCTTTTCCCCCTTCATGTAATCCAAGACAGGCTGTTGCACACGTTGGGACTCCAGGATGCTGACAGGTCTGCCTGTGTGGGATGCAATTATGCTGAATATTTTCATACAGCTCGACAGAAACGTAAACGTCAGCAACAAGTATCTTTGTCAGCTTTCCAAAGAATGAACAATATATTCATTCATGGACAAAAGGGATTGTTTCTGAACATGGTCTCTGCCTTCAGGCTTTAGGACAATGCCTTTTTAGTGGTCTCCATACAAACTTTGGTTGAAATTATGTTACTAATTGGCAGAATTTTTTAATTAGAGCACCAAATGGCAACCTTAATGCACAGGATATACAGTCATTGGCTTTTACTTTGAATTTATTTTATTGCATAGAGTAAAAGAATCAGCAAGAAGAGGAACTGGTTACTACAAAAGCATAACTACTTCAATCCCTAGGTATAAACATACAGTAATTAATCAATTAATGTAGCTCACATACATCAAGGAAAAGATACTGTATATATGATGAAGTCAGCATAATCCTTTTTTATAGTTTTATGAATGATCTAATGTTGTAACTCGCTCAAATTACTCCAGATTTACAGCAATACATAAGCAGAGAGTAGAATCAGAACCTGAATGAAAGAGCTAGTCCATATTAATGAAAAAAGGCAACTTAAGAGTGAACTTAAGAGACTTTGATATTCATTGTGGAATAAAAATGCATCATGGGTTTCCACAGTCAGAGTCTGAATCAGAAAAGCAAACCTATTCATCAAGTACCCTTAAAATTAATTATGTATTCATGCCCATATAACTTTAGCATATGTTTACAACTAACCATTAGCTTGAATGTGTTTGGGAATAAGAAACAAATTCTGCTGAATTTAGGAATAAGTTAAAATGGTCACTTTTTATCTTTTAATACCTTTTTTTAACAAAAAGCTTTACCATAAAGGGCATTTTCAGGAATAATTAACTACTACTAGGGAAGGACTTTCAGACCCTCTGATGAACCATTTCATGTGTTACTATTCCTTGTCATCCTTTGCACTCCAAGTACACAATTCTTGGTTATGGCTTCATTAGAACGTTTATACATATATATATGCACATTATATGAATAAATTTATCGTTGTCTGCAGCTGCAAAAGGTAAACTTCAAGAAAATTCAGTTCAGCTCAGAAGTCTGAATGCATATCCTCAGTGTATGAGCTCCAAATCTGGAACAGACATCTATAAATATCAGTCTCTTTTCAAGGCTTCAGAATTTCCTCTAAAACAGGACTAGTCTGTCTTTTTTTCTTCTCTCTCTCTTTCTTTTTTTTTTTTTTTTTTTTTTTTTTTTATGCTTCAATTTACAATCTGGAGAATAGAAATACAAAAGAAGATATATTAAACTGAATTTAGAAAGGAGTAGAAGTTGTTCATGAGAATTTTGAGTCCACAAACCCCCCAAATTTGGTAACAGCTTATGCTTCATTTGAAAGTGTGTGTTCACCAGCTAGCTCCCTTATCCATAGGCTTAAATTGCAAGTCCATGGAAGTAAGTTATTTGATTCCTTGGAAACAATTAAACTGAATCAATTTCTAGTTATCTTTGGTCATGTTCCTTAAATTAAAAGAAACAAAAAATTTTATTATTCCATAACTGGGTTTTCAGTTGAAGAAAGGATCATGCATCTATGATTTTGAACATTGCTTGTACTTTATATTGTCATCTGAAGACTTCCCCTGATGTTGTGTGTGTAGTTGTGTGGCATTGATTTCAGAATAAGCTTCTAAGTCAAGGTGTGATCAGTTATATAGACAGGCTCACTGCACTTTCTTATATCTGAAATATCCCTGGAGGCTTTTACGATTTCTCAATGTCATAGATGTTAATCTTTATGGAGCTGAAATCCAAAATTACTGAACATAGAGTACCTCACTTATTTCAAGTACAGTACACAATAATCATAAGAAGAATCCTATAATCCAAAACACAAGATGCATATAGAGACTAGTCCACAGTCTACCGAGGTCAAGGCCCATCATAAAGTTATGTTATTCCAAGATCACGAGTTCATTCATTTGCTATGACTTTCCTCTCAAAATTTCTTCTTGGAAAGAAAAAAAAACAAAACCAAAAACAACCCACACAATTCCATAATAACAGCAAAAATAATTTCAAATCTCAAACATATTCCATCTTAATGTGTTGTATTGTTATTTCTTTAAATTATTTTAGAAGTCATAATAGCACAAAATTGATAAAAGAAAACTATATATAATGAAGCCAAATGAAAGTCTTAACATCTCTGAATGCAATCCAAAATGAAATCTTGATGCTTCAAATAAATACCAAAAGGAGGAGTTAGGACCTGCTTAGGCTGGAAGAACAAATGTTGACTAAAATGTTGATAGGTATTTTAATGCGTAATTTGTAAACTCATGCCTCCCAAACACCCATGAAAACATCCCTGTAGTCCAAACTGACTCAAATTTCTGTGACTCAAAGCATTTCTGCAGCAATGAGATTAACTTATTAACCTGAACTGAGTTGCAAAACACAGCCACTTGTGCAGATTGGTCCTAATCACACTGCTTTTGTACTGGAACTAGATCATACCTTGCTCACACCACCACAGACAATAACTGAAAATAAAAAGGTTTAAAAAAACCTGATATTAACCATAAGAAAGTTAAAACTTGTTGAACTCTCCAGAATGAGAGAGAGGCAGGTGGGGGAGATAAGGTGCATTATAATCTTCAATAAATGGTAGTGGATTCATATTTAAAGTTAGGCTGACACTGCTGCTAAACCACATGACTGGGATTCAGGAGGTTTGGGTTTCATTGGTGCCTGTGTCACAGACGTGAAATGTGATTTTAGATGAGCCACCAAAATCTTAGTCCAGTTAAATACTAACATACATATTCACAAGAGATTAATTAGATGCTCATGTTAGGCAGGTGCTTAAAGCGCCTTGCTCAGTCAGGGCAAACCTTACTCTCTCTCTCCAATCCTACAGCATAAAATGGGAATAAAGGCATCCTGTATGCACCTTTTCCCCTCTGGATTGCCCACATTTCAGAGCAAGGGCCCTTCCTTATTCCCTTGTCCCCCACTTTCTTTGTACATCACCTAGCACAAAGAGGCTAGATTATTATAAGGCCTGGAAACCTTTAAATAAAAGTGATACAACAGTAAGTACTTAGCACACACTGCATACACTCTATACCAGAATCACTTCTTACAGTTAGCAACAACCTTTGGTAAAAGGCAACATGTCAGTGTACTCTCAGGGAATTTGGACAATTTTCTAATTAATTTCTGAACATTTGTAGCACAAACTGAATATCAGCAAATTATGCTTAGAGTATTTGGAACAGTTCCAACCTCATTTTCTTCTCTGCTCCCTCTTCTTTTACTAGAAGAGGCAGATACAGTTAAAATCTCACAAAAAAAAAAAAAAATTCTTTAAAGAACACTTGCAGCAATTGCCATTTTTATCAACCTTATTCTTTCGTGCTTAGGGTTTGTCCTCAGCTGATCTTGTTTCAGGTCAAGAAGTGACCCGATAAATGCAAGAAGCAAGCATATACTCTAGACTTCCTAAGTAGAGTTGAATACAAGGCACTTTAATGCTAAAGTCTCTCAAGAGTGCTTATGAGATAGGGAGAGAGGAATACTTAAAGAAATTATTCATATACTTGTTTACTTTAGTATTTACAGCATTACCCTTAAAATGAGCACTTCACCACATAAAAAAAATCCATGGTACCTATAAAATTTTACATCGAAAGCAAACTGATCAAATAAATAATGCAGGACTATTTCAGCATATCTACTCACACTAAGTCACAATCCTACTTAGGTCTGTCATGTTTAATTCAGGACTTAGGTCAAAGGTCTGAGTAAGAGTGTACTTCAAAGTCCACATTGTGCAGCTCACAACATGGAGGCAAGACATCTCTTTGCACAGCGCTGCAGGGAGTAAGGCCAGTGTTGTCCTGGTGTGGGTCCCAAACATGACAGTTTTCTCAAATGACCCATACTATTTGCAGATTTGAGAGCTAAGGGGCAGTGCCAGGGCCCTTCTGAAAAATGACCTCATCTATTCTTCAGGTAATATCATTAAGAAAAACACCACCAAGACAACCCCTTCTCCCTGAACTGGTTGTGGTAGCTTCCTTCATAAAACTCAGAGGTGGTCTGCAATGACATCCACAACAATATCAAGTGCTGCAGTACAAAGCAGAGACTGAGGTTGTCAAATCAAACAACTAGAACCATCTACCACAACACCACTAATTTGAATCCCACTTCTATGTTAAACATTATCTTTGCTATGGTCTAATGCTGTCTTCATAATACACCTACACAGCAAGCAACCTCTTTCACTAGCTCAGTTACCAGTCTCAGCATATAGACCCTGTAAAAGTCATTACGGTAATGTAATTTCTAGTACTTGCGTTTTCACTATAGCAAAATCTCACAGGGATCAGACCCACTTATGGTCTTAACTAAAACTAGCCATCTGACTTAATTAACATTTAGAATTCATCAAACCTTGCAGGGCTCATACTGGGCTCTGGGGCAGCTTGGCGGTGCTCACAGTGGGCTCCTGCTGGGTCTACGTATCTGGTAGCAGTGTTATTCCAACAGATGACACACTTGGTGTGAAAGCAAAGGAAGAATAAAACTAAAAAAAAATCAGTTTCACACAACAAACCACACAGCACAGGGAGTACAAGGAGGACAGGAGGCAGAAATCCTGGGAGCAGCAGGAGCCAACAGAGATGTACATGCCCTTGTAAGTTTGCTCCATAAATTCTAACCCAACAATAGTTGTGTCTTTGTTAAATACCTTTCTGTGTAATACAAGTAAGTTCAAATGTATCGTTCTTTCTATATATATACACACATTAATATTAATAATAATATTAATAGCAGCATAAAGCTTTGTTTCTCTGAAGGTACCACAGACCATGGAAGTTTCCCATAATTAGGAGTGGTATCAATAGTAAAACAGAGAGACTTAGATTTGGGCCATCCAAAGTACCTAGATTTTTCAGTATCTAAATTCTATGCTCAGGAATGGAGCATAGAATGCTTCAATGGACAGATGGCTGCTGCTTATGCTGTTGGCTGCTTCAGCTGGGTCTGGGACAGACCTATGCAACTATACCCTCATTTTTTTTCATGATCTTTTCATAGCATATACTCTTCACACAAGCCTGCTTTGCATTTCTTCCTTCTTTGTATCTAAGTGGCACTGAAGTAGTACTCAAGTAACCACCAGAGGTTTTGATGAACTTAATGTGTGATGGCTTGATCAATTAGACTTTATGAAGTGTTTTATTTTTCTGCACTATGCAAAAATGCAGTTGAATGTAAAAACGCTGTTCGTTAAGCACTAACATGAGATTAAAGACATTCAAGATGTTTAAACACAGTGATATTGAAAAAAGGAAAGCGTCAGCTGTATAAATATACTTTTCCAACACAGAAAGTGCAATATAAAGGCAAACTTCAAACATTTAGCATTAATTTCTCCCACAATTTGAATTCTTACCTTCCTAAAGCTTCAAGAATTATCTTGCACTTCGAGGTTCTCCATTCTTCAGGGAGTTCATTTAATTTCTTTATATTCTTTTTTTTGTTTTATAAAGAGAAGGACCATAAGTCCTACATTTTGTCATATTTGAAGACTCTAGTACTGTCAAGACAAAAGGCTCTGCATTCTTTTTACTGTATACCAGTTGCTGCAGGCACTGAGAAGGGGAGATGCAAGTGCATGAGAAAGGCAAAAATACTGAATTCCAGCACAGGTCTTTCCTCAGAGAATATTAATTTCCTGCAGGACAAGCAACCTATTTGGTGGCAGTGGAAATCTGACAACTCTATCTATCAATCCAACCAAGTTTATCATGAGGTTTAAGCATTTCTTAACTGTCAAACTAAAACATGAACCTAGAAATAATAAACTACATTCTGAAATATCTGCCAGAAAGCACACAGGGAAAAAAAAGGATACAAAAGATGACTTCCAAACCATAAATAATATTTTTGCAGTCATGCTTGCATCCTTATTCCTGAAACCAATTTAGAAAACAATTGGACAGGGCACCCTGGGAATAAAGAATCATTTGCCATTAGACTTTAATGTGTGATTACTTAGTAATGTAATTGAAAGCATGACTGTAGCACATTGCCAGCTTTCTATTGCCAGGAGATTACATCATAAATGATACTGAGTATTTCAAATCATTTTTTTATTCCATATTTGTTGTGACAAGAAGTTTTACTTAATATTTGAATTCGTTTTTCTTTCTCAAATACTGCAGGATCAAGGGTTTGCGGGAAAGAGAGGGGGGAGGAGATAGCTCTCAGTACATCATATTTTCTCATGTTAATCATAAAATAACTAATTGCCATGATTGCGTTGGGACATTTGTGGTGGAGGCCGATGATGTCTGAACGTAGGCATATATAACTGACCCAGTGATGCACTTAGGGCTCTATTTGTGGCTCTGATACTGTAAATCAGAGTAAAATGTGAGAGCTAAATGTGCAGCCTATGTCTGTCGGAGGAACTGCCTAGAGAGGTGTTGAGCTATACCGATTTTAATCTCCTGAAGACCTGACCCAAACCACAGGTACTCCACAAAGCCTCATGGTGTTTAAAGGCTAGATTCTCAACCAATGTAGCCAGGCAAAGCTGGGTGGGCTTTTGGAGGAGTCGTGCCTATTTACACCTGCTGAGAATCTAGACCACCACACAAAGAAGGCTGCACTGATAGCAGAGCTGCAGAAACTCAGGGCTTCCCTTTGATGGAAAGTATTGACTCAGCAGAGTGTTTCCCTCACTTGTCTTCACTGTCTTTCCTTCCAAGCATCCTGCGACTTCAACAACTGACACACGAAAAATTCAGAAGGCTATACTGGTAAGGGGAGCTTGTCCCCCTAGATCACCTGATATGGTTAAGACACCCTGTCTATGCAACTCCCTCCTTCCCCCAGACCATCTGGTTTGCACAAATTACTGTCAACAGAAAACAATGAAGGGTTCAAGGTTTTTGGCCCACTGGGATTTTTGCCCATGTACACTGGGGGACAAATCACACCCTACTAATCCTTATTCAAAGAACCTATGTAACCCCATCCACTGGAGCCACACTCCCAAGAAACTTGCCTGGCCTAGCAGTCCCCCTATGCATACACCATACACAAACACTATCAGGCAAATTCAGTAGAACTATGCTGCCGCAGAGCCACCATCAAATGCTGTATCATGCATATTCGATTGTTCGATGCCTTCAGATTCCCTAAAATATGCATTTCAAATTTTAAGGCCTGAGGTTCCTGGAATTTAAAAACCATTCTGACCAGAGAATTCAAGAGGAAACTGGAGGAATTGAAATTCACAGTGATTTCCTCCCCCTTGCAGCCCATTCTCGCACGTTTTTCATCAAGAAGCAGGGAACGGAGCCTGAGTAAGGATTCTGGCATTTGGCTCACAGACATTGTTTTGTCTTTATCCTATTTTACTGAATGTCAGATGACCACAGAGGCAATACAGAACTCCAAGAGCAGCGGATGTTTCAAAATGGGATTTATTGTTCGCAGGCAACTGTCTCTCTCTTCTGTCACACCACTAGTACCAAAGCCAGGAAGGAAAGAATAAAACAATGACTGCAAGGTGGCAAGGAGTCTTCCCTTCAAAGGCTGATTCTGGGCTAACTTTCCCTCCAGTAGAAAACATGACTGCATCTTGAGAGACCCCCTTCAACTACAACATGCAATTCATTTTTCAAGAGAAACTTTTTATTACAAGACTTCTTATAAAACTTATTTGCTTCCCAGCTGCTTTTACATAGTTTCTTAAACTGTTTTCATAGTATTGAATGATCGGAACAAACCAGATTACTTCCTTCTAATTTGTCCTGGTGACCTACTGTATACGTTAATAAAGGGGTATTTTTTCTGCCTGTAGCTCTGTTTTCACTGTAGAAAGCTATGCCAGTTGCATTAAAATACTTTTAACCTATTCAGTTCATGATAGTGGAAGTACCAGAGCCTTCTGGGCTTTGTAATATAATAGCACCCCTTTATCACGTTGAATGGTTTATTGGAACCAGCTTGTACAGATGATTTAGTTTACCATAGTGAGGCCACTACTGCAGGGCTCCAGTCTCCGTTTGGGGGCTCTTCTGTAATTTTCAATGTTCCCAGTTTGGCCTGGGAGTGGGTTTGTTTTTCGGGGTGTTTGCTGGTTGTGTTTTTTTTGGTTTTGTTTTTTGTTTTCTGTGTTTTTTTGCTTTGCTTCCTTTTAACTACATTACTTTTTCATATAACTTCAGTTATTATTTGCATTCTTTGCCTTCCTGATATATTCTTAAAATGAAAGCTGGTCCAGATAACATGCATTTTGTGAACAAGTGATGTCCACTCATTTTCATCAAAACCAGGAATCTGTTTTGTCCAACATGAGTCAGAAACATTTGCCAACTCTATTGAATGTAGAAATACTAATATGAGAAATATTATTAGGACAAGTATCCTCATCATTCTATGGAAAAGGACAGCCATGTCAGAGTTCTGAGACCACACACAGACTGTGTCAGCTAATGAAGGTGGCGACTTTATGTAGCAGCGAGCATGAGTTGGATGCAGCCAGCACAGCTCTTGGCATAAGTAGGTCTGTGAATTTTAACCTACTTTTTGCTGTAAAACAAGTAGATGAAATACAAACACCCACCTGTCCCAAACAAGAAAACAGTTTTGGTGTGCTCAAGGAAATAGATAGCTAAACTATGCAAACAGCCTGTTGATCATCAAGAAGTGCAAAAGTGTCCAGAAGTGTCTGGAACAAGCAGACTGTGGGCGCCACCAATGGTGACAATAACTCAGAAAATGAGAGCACGGTTTATGCAGACCAGTCAGCAGTGAGGTATTCTCTACCCAATCCTCTAACTAAGGACACCCAAGAGTACCACTGTAACCCAGAGTTCCCCAGTACTCCCCAGAATGCCTCTGGGAAGGGAACCCTACAGCCTTGCACCAGGACCATCCCCCCAGCCTCTGGGGAGGCAGAAGAACCCAGGAGTCCTCATAGCCCTGCAGGAAGACTGTGCATAGCATGGCTGGAACCACTACACTCAACTGCCCAACCTTGCCCCCAGGCCACGGCCTCTCTCCCTCAGGACAGGGAGGTCCTGTAAAGAGCCTCTACACTGACACACTCAGCTTCTCTCCTGGACTACAGCATCTCTCCCCAAAAATCTCAGAGAAGTTCTGTAAATTGTAAAATTGCTTGCATCTGTGATCAAAGTGTCTTGGTATCCAAATCCTTTCAGCCTCTACACTGCCATTTAGTCTTAAACCATGACACTTTGGCAGAAGAGAGCACTCCTTCCAGGGCATTTAATGGAATCTCTGCACATGATAATCTGTTGCTGATCTCATAATATGATTCTGTGTCTGAGTATATTAACAATCCCATAGATGAAAAGACTCTCAGTTTACAGAGGAGTATTCAAAAACATCTCAACTTTCTACAGTGTTTTTTGCGATTACACTTACATACAAAAACATTTTAATTGCATCACAAATCAAGATTTACACTGAATATATACAAGAACATCCAATCAGTCTGTGTGTTACTTTGAAAATTTTTCTTAAGTGGAAGACTTTCACAAACTTTAGCATAAGATTTGCACTGGTACCAAAATGATATTAGATCCACATTCCCTCTCACCCCAAGAAAGCGCAGCTGCCTCCTTTACCTTGAGCTGTCCAGCAGATGGGATTTGGCTCACAGTTTCATTTGCCTTTGAAGATTTCCTAAAAGCACTTGTCTAGTGCACTCCTCCAACTCTTGAATAATTTTTATGAGGGACAGGCACAAGATAGGGAATTTTGCATCCTTTATGTAAAGAAATCACTTGAAAAGAGTGAAAAAAACAAGACAATTTTGAGTCTGCTATTTTTTCCCCTCCAGAAGAAAATTTGACAGTAGAAAAGTCTCAGGCCAAATCTAAAAGACTTGCTAAGCATCCCTGTAGCACTGGTTTACGTAAGAATGGGAGGAGCAAGGAGATAAAGGAAGGGAGCAGAGACTAATTGGTTGTGACTTTCCAGAAGTGTGCTGACGGACAGAAGCAAACTCCTTCAATGAAAGCACAATGAAATGACAAAAAGCAACAGTTACAAATACCAACAAGGGAAATTCCAATTGGGCATAAGAAAAATTTCCTCACAATAAGTATGGCTAAGCACTGGAACAGTTGTCCAGAGAGGCAGACAACTTCCCGCCTTCGAGGATTTCCAGATCCTTGTGTAAGTGCCTGAACATCCTTATCCAACTTTGAACAGGGCAAGCTGAGCAACCCTGAGCAGGAAGCAAGACTGGATGACCTCCACAGATTCCCTCCAATCTAAATTTTTCTATGGTTCTTCTATTCCATGTCTACACACTCTCAAGATATGTAGTGGAAAGGTGGTGACAGTGGGGGTACATGGTTACAGGGTCTAGAGTCACTGGTACAAAGGTCACTGGGTATTATCACTGTTACAGGGTACAAGCTCTACTGTCACTGAGAAAATTGAAGAAAATCAGCCAAAAAGACAAACTGACAGACCTTCAAGAAAGTAAATTATTTCTACTGTCTGGTGTACAGCAATTATGTCTTGATGCAGAACTAAGAAAAATCTACATTGGCCTCAGACAGGATATTGCTCTGTAAATACCTTAGAAAACATAATCAAAGCAGCTACAGAGATGGACATTCAGTAAGTCTAGAAGATGGAAAAAGAGTCTATGTGATATGCATATTAAACCATTTCAACAACTGTCCTTTCTTATGAAAGTATTACCCTCACAGTATTGTCAAGGTCAATGAAGCTTGCAGTGTCTACTATACAAGTACCAGTTGTGAACATTAGATACCCAGAGCAGAGCTAATCTAGTTTGAACTCATGCCATTTTCTTCTACTACTTGACTTCTCTGGATCAGAGGATGCGAATTGGCCTGGACTCCATCAAATTTGGGTAGTTTGTCTAATACAGACAAATTTCTTCTGGTGACATGCTGGTAATTGAGACCACCAAACACATTATTCTATTGAACTCCCGTCACATGTGAATCCAGGTTCACAGAATTACAAGGCAAAGATATAATTCCAGTTGACCACAGAGCCTCCAGTATGTAAATTAGATTTGGCTAGTTCTGCGCAACAGAGCTATCAAGTGAACTGGTGAAACATACCGTAAGAAACCAGATACAACAGCCTGAAGTAAACTACAGTTAGTTTGTCAAACATTATAAATACGGTTATGTTGACTTAAAAAAAAATTATCCCTGCCAGTTAGTCCAATTTGGGGAATTACTTAGGAATGCTAGCTCATGGCTCAAAAAGTTTTGCCATAGTTACAACACATGGAATGTATTAAGTGAATACCCCAAAATTCTTGTGGGATTCATTTTTTATTACAGTTCATGACAGGTTTTTTTATTTTCTCTCTTACAGCTTTTTGTCTTTTACTACCCATATCACTGTACACCAAGTGTCCTGGAGAACCCTAACTCCTCAATCTAACCAACAACCCATCAAACACCACAACCTTCCCCAGTTCAACATCTATAAATCCACCAAAATGACAGTTATATTACTTTGTGCTGATTCCTTTCTCTTACAACTAAAGTGACTCAGTACTTACCCATGTTAGCAATACCCTCTTGGCTGCAAAGAAAACATCACCAATTAAGCACTCTCTGATTTGAATTATCTGGGCAGCAATAGAGAGGCAAAGTAACCTCCTGCAGTACTGGCACAGATGTCATAGGCTAGTATAGTTTATCTATATCCACCTAGCCCCATTGAACTCTACAGAAATTACTCTCACTGAAGAGAGATTCCTACAATTTTAAGATACAGTCAAGATCCCCAGAATATTTTGGATTATCAAAAAGCCTTCTGGCACATTTAAAATAAGAACAGCAACATTAGCTTCATCACCATCACTGAACTTGATAGTGGGAAATTACATCTAGAAGCTGGAACTGTATCAAAAACAAATTCCTGTACAGCATCACTGTATACTCTTAAACCACTGCTAGTTTTTGCCCCAGAGACAGGATATACTTCAATGATGTGTGAAGTAATCTCTCTGTATACTTTGTGGTTAGGTTTACAATTCTCTTTGTCATTTTTCAAGATAAAATGGTATTAGCCAGAGGAAAAAGTTTATATTAGAGTAGGGTGGTTTGTGGGTTTGTTTTTTTTTTTTTCCATTTTTGTCTCCACCAGAATCAAGCCTTCCTACTCTGAAAAGCCTTCCATAGACTTGGCTGTTTTGGATAAAATGTTCCTCGTTCTGGTATCCATCAGCACAGTTCTGTCAGCAGCATGGAGTCTCAGGTTTTACCCCAGTGTCATAGAAACTTCTCTGAGTAAAGTTAGACTAGATAATGGTATTTTCCTCTCTACACTTCCACTCCCAAAAATAAGAGGAGTCATCCTGGTAAATGTTCAACAATGGAAAATTTCTTAAAACTGTAGCAGCAACACATTGATGGGCAATGTAGAAATAAACTAGCATCAATAATTTTATTTTTTTTTTTAAAGTTTTTAGTTTTGTTACGTGTACTGTAATAAGGTACTCTAATGAGCTCTCTGGAGGCATATATCCTCGTGAGGAACATATGCTGAACAAACATCACCAAATAGAATTCTTTTAGTATGCTAGAAGACAGGGAAAACACAATTCCTCCATTCTCCACTCCAATTCAATGCCGTATCAACTGGCTGATACTGACCAGTCTACTCTGGTAAATTTTGGCTGTACTTGCTCCTGATACATCCTCTACATAAAAAGCCAAAGCACGAATTTAAAAAAAAAAAGCAATATATTGGTCTCACACCATATTGGTCTAATACATTTACTCTGAGTGCAACAAATATCACCTTTTATGGTTTGGTTTATGTTCCTCAGGAAGAGGTCTAAGCTTGGCCAAAATCCTATCACCTACATCTTTTTTCACTGGAATATTACCCATACAAAGCATTGGGTATATTCAGAGACCAGCACTTCTACAACTGGTAGAATATTTCTATACAGCCACCACCAACGCATATTGCTTAACACATGCTTAATGCTGTTAAATCTTACAGTAAACTAACAAATAATACAGATATGTTGAGTTCCTTCATCATGTCAGTGTTAAGTGTTTGGTTAATCCATATGAATTTTAAAAGTAAATTCTAAAACACTTTGGTAGACTCTAGCTTTTAGCTAATAATTCTTTTCAGAGTACAGCTACCTGCGGGACTACATAGAGCAACACTATATGGAAGCTTTTTCTCAGGGAACTTGGTAGCACTCAAAAATTAGGATCAAGACTCCATATTTGATCTGGAATGTCCACAAAATCAGTATTAAGGGTGGTTAATTCTCGGGGACAATCTCCTGTTGAGGAGGATAGATACCATTTTTTGGTCTTTCCACAGTTATACTGACAGCAATCATCCACAGTGAAGTGACTGAGATCATCCCTAGCACTACATTGCAACAATATTGTGAGCAGTCATGATGCAGCAGAGGTAATATAATGCATTATCTATCTAAGCAACATTTTTCCAGCTGCTACTGGCACTGGCTTTGTTAAAGTCATTCTCTCCTGTGGACATTACTGCAACAGTGGCAATCACAAAAGAGTTAACACTTGCCTAAAAATACCACAAGGTCACCAGTAGACACAATGCAAAAGCAATTCACAAAGCGTTAAATACTTTTACCCATCAAGAACGTGTACCCTTTTGCTGAGGGCCTTATTTGAAAAATACTTGGTGGTCATGACAGTAATGATCGTCCTTTCCTTTGCCCTTTTTAGGCTATACTGTAAATAACATTGGCTGATAAGTATCAGAAAATGTAATTTTAACCATGGGCACTGAATATGAAGAGCTACAGTTTAGAAAATGGCAGCCTTTTCATATTTTTTTTTCTTATTGTATGTATACATGTATCAACATTGTTACATCTCAGTTTCAGAAGCAAATACAATTAGGAATTGCAAAAGCTGCCTTTAGTTGTACCCTCACAATTTATGTCTTTGATGTAGATTTTAGTGACAAGAACAGTGGTACTGATGTTACCATCTACAGCAGAGAATGAATAAACATGAAAGACTAGAAGGTTATATTTTAAATTATGAGAAACTGTTGAAGACTCTTTCTTGTATGCCATAGTCAGAAAGTCAGCATCAAATTGAGCAACTGTTCTCATTTCAGATACTTCTGTGCAATTAAAGGATGATGTTTCTAAATGGAAGAATAGAATCAGTCAATATAGACAAGTCTCTGAGGGGTTTTAGAAAGGTACTGAGCTGCTGGTAGGACAGTTCAAGTATGTACTTTTAAAAAAATGTAACAAAATTACATAAACCTGATTTCACTTGCTGACAAGCTACAGCAGATAGATAGCATAGTTTAGTCAGACTATCAATCGAAATCTGTTAAGGTGGACACTGTCATGAGTAGAGTAGGTGAAAGAATGATTTAGGAGAGACTAGGATTTCAACTAGAATTTGATCAGAAGTTTTCCAGTACGAACTTCTTTTTTTTCTTTGCAAAATGGCAAATTGTCAAAACACAATCTTGTTTGAAGGAAAGGGAAGGTTTTCAGGGTATTTACTTTACAGACCTTCTTTGCTTTTTTTTTTTTTTTTTTTTTTAATAAAATAAAGAGTTCTGTGAATTTTCCATTCACAGTGAGGGACTGAAAGGGGTGGAGCACTGGAGTGACTTGGGAACTTGGGAAAAGGGCACTACTTCAAGAGTGGAAATAAAGGACAGCCCTTCCTGTCCATCCTGGCCCGGGACCATTGGGCATCCTCTTACCTTCCCTGCTGTCAAAAGTGCAGCGAGGACAACAACAGGCTCGACACCAGTTTCAGTGTGCCAACCCACTGGCAGAAGAGAAAACTGGGTAAGCAAGAAAATAAATATAAAAAACCCAAAGAGTACCAACTGCCTCAAGGCGGAAAGAAAGGAAAATTAGGCTACTGGCTGCTGTTGTTGTTGTTACGAACTGTTCCTAAAGATACTTCAGAAATGTGCTTAAGGGTGTGGCATAAAACCTTATTAGGCAAGGAAATGAATGCCATAATCCTCTGAACACCACTTCTTTGGGACAAACACCTAAAACCAAAACATTTCCCCCACATCTGCTTCTTACCTAGCCTAACATACCAATAGCTAATGAGAAATTAAAGATCTATGCCTTTGGTTATTGTTGCTAATTAAAGCACGATGTAGAATATTTCCATCTTTATCCATGACTTGAATGGGAGTTCAGCCTAAATAGGAATTATGTAAGGATCGCAGGGTTTGTCCCACTATGTTACCTATAATTACTCTTAACCTACATAAATAACAGTATTCCCAAAGTAAATGAGATGTCAGCCTTCAGCTTGTTTCAACAGCCTGTTCAACCCATTGAAGGCACTAAAAATCTCCACTGACTTCAATGGACTTTGGATCAAACCCTAAGTCTTTAAACTGTTTTGGATTAAAGTGGATTTTGGCAGTTGGCCAAAGAGAAAAAGATTTAAGAGCAGCAAGAGGGGTTCCTGGGGATTGTCAGATGACAGGGGTGTGCTTAAAATTTCTCTGTTTTCCTATAGCAAGATACTTTCTTTACAGTATTATTGTATCAAGCTTGGCATTCAATCAAAAAAAAGGAAGATGTAGTTCATTATAGGAATCTATTTGTTTTAGCAATAACTATTGTGCCTGTTTAAGTGTTTGAGTATTTATCTTAAGGGGAGAGGAAAGCTTTATGGCTAGCTAAATACACTCTTAATGCAGGTTAAAGTATCTTCTCTTCAATGTTTTTAAGGTTTAACTTTAATGTATGGCATTATTACTTTGTGGAAGAGAAATTAAATGTAATGTAGTGGAATCTAATGGCACATGATGTATCTAATAAAAGCTTAAGAGATGCTTCATGGATAAGAGCTGCCACTCAAATTACAGCATTTTGTATTCCTTTAAATGAATAGATGTTAAGAAGATAATCAGCATTTCATGTCTGATATCTTAGTATTGTATTAACACTCTCAAACATGTGCAGGGCACAGCTTCAGGGTTTGAGTTGGCCCCTCTCCCTGCCCCCTGTAACATTCTAAATTCTGGAGAGAAAAGTGAAAAAAACCACCCTGTGATTTTTAAGGCTTGAAATTGGAAAATTTCTTTCATTTATTTTTATCATTCAATCTACATAACTATTTTCAATAGAGCAGCTTCTAGATGATGTATATTGCTTACCTCTCGCTGACTATATGGAGATCCAGAGAATGCCAACATTTTCAGGAATTTCACTGGAATGAGTTGTAGGAGCACTGGACGGATGACATCTTCTAGGCCACCAAGGCCAATTCCAGCTGCTAAGCCAGACAACTGAAGCCCAGGCATTACATTGAACATTAAAAATTTATGATAGCATTAATCATTAAAGGAGTTAGAGGGTTTTGGTTTGGGTTTGTTTCCCCCCACCCCCCCCACTCCCACTCTTCCCATCAGACAGATGTTCCAGAACCTCATTTCTCAAACAGGACAGAAACTTCCTTCTAATTTCCATCCTAATGAATTTATGGCTGGTTTATACCCATTTATTCTTATGCCAATGTTGCTCTTTTTTTCTTCCTGGTTTTTATCTTCTGTCATAGAAAGACAGCAATGATATCACCCTCCAGAGCTTTAGGCATAAAAGGGTGATTGTGCAGTACAATCTAGAGTTGAGCAGCAGAAGACGCATCCACTACTGAGCTGTCCATCTTCCCTTGAGATGGTAGGATGCCAGCTTCAATTAACCAACTTGGTTATATACAAAATACAAATCAGTCCTTGTCTAAAGATGTTACATTTTATATTGACTATATTCCTTTAAAATTTATTAACTTCACTTCATCTAAGCTTCTTTTTATTTGGGAGCTCTGGGGCTTTTTAGGGGCAACAACAGATTAACTTTTATAAGAGAATAGTAGCTTTCAGATAATTTTTTATAACTTTTAGTTGTTTCTGAGTAGTTATTTTTATCCACACCTGCCTCTTCTACAAATTCAATTCCTTTCAGTGAGTGTCCATATGATCATAGAATAATTAAAGATGCAACTAAAATATGGACCATGAACATCTATGAGAGAAGAAAACAATGGAGAAAGTTTTCTTAAGAAAACTTGCTTTTTTCCTTTCAAGAGACCAACTGTTCCACTTTTTGTTCTATCCGTCAGTTCTGCTATAACTGAGGAATTCCTGCTTCAACAGCTACCCAGCCTGGCTAATCAAGTGAACAAGGACCATTTCCATGCTTCTGACTTTCAGAGATAATTTCTAGCTATCAGTAAGTATGAAATAAAGATGAACAAAGGAGAAAGTGACACAGATCCAGCAAACACACCAAAAAGCTAACAGAAGAAAAATCCCCAATTGTACCCCTCTTCAGCTGACATAGGGTTAAATGCAAAAGAAACTGTAATCAAGTTCAGAGGAATTCTCCTCTGCTAAAAATAGTTTAATCATAGAAGGATCTAAGGCCTGCATGTTCAGGAAAGCTGGAGACAAAATATTGTAAATCAAAGACTGATTCCTTGGAGCACACATTTTAACGTATTACCTTTAAGCAGACTAAAGAATAAGTTTCTTATTCCACCCCATTAAGACATCCTCCTACTGGGCTGCCATCCAATTGCAATTGATACCTCTTAAAGTTCAATACCTTGACCTTCCTGACACAAAACTCTCTTTTTAGTAATTCTGTCTTAAGAAACAGACAGATGAAAGAGACCAGGGGAAAAAAAAAGAAAAAAAAAAAAGAAAAAAAAAAAAAGAGGGGGGAGGGAATTGTGGGAGGGAATTGTGCACTAAGCATCAAATGTCACTTTATGGACTCTGGGGAAAGACTGTAAAGTTTCCACCTCTTTCCTCAAGTCTGCATTGTACCTGGAATGAACAAAAATGAAGACCCACCACTTTTTAAGCACTCGGCACTCAGGTGCTGAGTGCCAATACTGTCTGGAAAGGCAGTACTTAATCTACTTAGGTGTACTTCCCTTAAAAAAAAAAAAAAAAAAAAGAAAAGATTTTAAAAAGAAGTATTATGACTTCAGAATACTTCATAAAATCTCTCTCAACACCTCTGCAGATCATTAAACCCACTGAGAAACTTCCAGTAATACTTAAAAGGCATATGGAAATACATATTGTATTTGCAAAAAACCAAAAAACCATAAAATTAATAGACTGACATACTGGTAATGTCCCACAAACTGGGGCATCCGAAAATTTTCCTCCCCACTGTTCCAGATATTTATAAAAAGTATGCAATTCAAGGATTCTTATGCCCATCTAAGAGGGCATCCATCTCAATGCTCCACTCACACGTGGATGTCTGTACGCACAACAGGAAACAGCCTTTTATCGATTATATCCCTTTCATGAGTACAGTCCCAATAACTACATAGTATCAAGCTATTACTAATTATTATACAATCTAAGCATAAACAAATTTCAAACAAGAAATAATTCAATAAGTTCAATAAGTAGAATGAACCTTTTAAGCGCTATACATATATCTGGCCACAAATACCTTTTCCTTCTTATTCTAGTCCCTTGGCTCTACCTCTCGTAGAAGCTGGATGAAAGGTAAAGTCACTAAAATGACTAGCAATTACATTTAGACATTAGTATCTCCCACAGGTGTATTTTAAAATGTTTAAGTGCTTAACTTACGAATTCATAAATTCACCCACGAAGGACACAAATACTGTTATCAGTTTTACTAACAGGCAAAGTAGCATAGGAGACCACTTTATTCAATCCTTTATCAAGCCAAACTGTTGGGGAAGCCAGTGATATTTTGGTGCAATAAAGGTGTATACACAACTTGTCACAAAATATTAAGCATATCCAATACCACTTATGAAGTCAGTGACAGCAAATGCCAGCAAATGTGCAGAACTGTGGGTTTTACCTTACTACCCTGACCAAGTTGAACTATACAGTTCCAAGTCCTTAAATCACCTGGCAGTCCACTTGTACTGCAGAAGGCATGAATTATAATTCTTTGACTCCTTAAGGTTTCTTCCTTACTGCAGAGCTGCTCTAATGCATTATACCTAGGACACTACCACAAGATGGATGTTCTACAGCCTTTGCAGTGGGAAGTAAATCTAGTAGTGATTCTTAAATGACTGCAAGAAACACCTTTTGGGTTTTAAAGTGTGAGGAAGAAAACATGTAACGTCTCTTTAGAAATATTCTGATTTTTCCAGTTTTCCCTATTATGAAACACAAAATTATTTTAATAAAAGGGCATAAATTGTCAATATCGAAAGTGAAAACTAGAGGCATGTTAGTACTGACACAGCATGTTAATATAAATGAAGCCCTTGTTTATATTAACAATATACTTATGAAACATTCATTATTTTCTTTATATATAGTTCTCACCCTTGTAAATATTCAAATAATTTGCACAAACAATTTTCAAATAACATATTCCTTGAAACATCTACAGTAAAAGGTTGTAATATTTGCTATTTGTGTTGTGTTGATTCACATGCCATTTATTTATCTTCTCTGATCACATAAACATATAAAACCCCACAACATTTGTAACAAAATCCATGACATTTTTTAGATCCTCACACAATGCCTAAATATCGAAATCCTGACAACATTTGTAAACCATTTCTTTACTGTTCTGCTGTCTCAAATAGTAACAGATCAGTAATTATTTGGTTCCTCCCTCCATGTTGTTTTTATAACTTGTCACACAAGAGAGAATGGCCAGCTGATAAAATGTTACCACACCAGGGATAAGGAAAAAAAAAAGAATCATCATAACTAGATGCCTCACACAAGCAAGATTTACACTCTCACCATGTATCTGCAATGACTCTAAAAAGTATGGCTATTTCTTCATGTTAAAATACCATCAAAATCATATACAGCAAAAAAAGTTTTCTGCATATGACAATCTGGTAAACCAAGCTTGCTCTCTCTCTACCAGAAATTTAACATTATCCATCTGTGGATTCATCTATTTTACAGAGGCAGTGTGAGCTAGAAATAGGGTGGAATCAGTTTCCATTGTAGGAACAGCAAGAGGGAGAGGGCAGAATGAGGAGTGACTTGGAAAAAAAACCTCATACCTAAGATAGAGCTGCTGGAGAGATCTGCAGCTTCCAGGAATTAATAAGCTCTGTGAGTTTCTTTCCAAAACAATTTCCTTCAGACATCACAAATTCAATGCAAGATAGGCTTAGGAAACCCAGTTAAAAAGGGATTTGGACTCTCAACAAAAGGAGAGCCAGTCAAGGAGCATCTTTCATTTAGGCTCAGTAAGGGTTGTTGATACTGGCACTAAGAACCCAAGCTGCTTTGCAGTGACAGCCCTACAAGCAAAATGAACAGTTTACAAGTAAAACTGAGATATTTCTTCTCCTAGAAACATCTAGTCTCTGCAGCCCAAAGACAGCAGCAGTGAGCATGGAATGTGAATGTGATTTCCTTTGGGACTACACATTATTACAAAAGACAGAGGCTAGAGTCCTAACAGCCTTCTAGGATCTCATGACTTCAGATCTGCTTAGATGGTTTCATATCTCCTTAGATGATGAGTTATAGATTAAGAACAGTATCTCCCATTTATTTTGTCACCTAATTCAGAACAGAACATGACTCTACCTCATATTTTCAAAACAATCAAATGAAATCTTGGGGGAAAAAAACCAAAACCACAACAACCAAGAACCTGTTCATCATAAAACAAAACCAGTGTAGTTCTTAGGATTTTAGGTCACATACAGCCAACTAGCAGAACCACTTGCAAATACTAGAGGTGACAGCTTGGCTGCGCTGAAGTCAACAAGGTTTCTGCTACTGATCTCAAGCTGGGGTTTCACCTCATCTTTTGTGATCTTGTGGAACTAGTGTCTGGTATCACAGGACTGGTCTGTTTAAGACAACATTTCTGCATGCAGAAGAAACCCATAATTCTTGCTCATTCATAGCATCCATGATTTGGTTAATGTAACAGAAGCCAGGGTTTAGCTAGGTTATCATCCGAAACAGGTTTAACATAGAGCCTATAATCAGCAGGATTCTTGGGAAAACAAATAGCCTTGAAGGGATAATCGCTATTTGGAAGTCAAGTTATGTAAAACATATTTCCCCCTGTGTTATTGCTTCAAGTTTTTTGATTGCACCTAGTATGTGTAAAGAGTGGAAATTATAGAATCTTCACCCTGAGTGGTTTAGGCTCTGTTGTTGTAATAGCTACTTAAGTTTTAAAGGGTTTTCTTGCCTTTTTCTTTTGGTCTTTCTTCATGCAGGTAAAAGCTGATAGGAGTAAAGTAATGAGACAGGATAAAGAAATTTGCAGCCAAGGAATCTCTGCCAATTTTCTAAAACAGATGCCAATGCTTTTGGCACCTTCTTGTAGCTGACTAAAAACAGAGTCCAAATTTATCATCAAAGAGCTAGCGAGGCATGCAGATTGCACACATATCTCCCTCAAAGGAAAAGCTTACAAAGTTAGACAACTTCACAGTATCACTTTCTCTTAAAACACAGATCAAATAAGCCTCCTTCCTTCCTCTCAGCACAGACAACACTGTCTACTACAGTATATGTACAATTGTATTTCTTTTTACTCTTCCATTATTATCCAAGTGTGTTGTACACATAACAGACAATAAGATACACTAGAAGTAAATACATCCACACATACCAGTGTGTAGCTACTATTTACCCCCAATATTCCCAATACAGAAACTGAAGTAGAAAAGGGGAGCATCAATAAAGCAACAAAATATCCCTGCTTTATTACAGACAAAATACTTCTTTCACGGTTTCATCCTGTCAGTAAGAATGCCAAAGCCTGGCTTCATGTCTTTCTTCAAGCAAAGCACTGCCTCACATGCATTCTTCAAGCAATTACTAGAATTGTACAATGTAACTACAATACCACTATCCCTGGCTAGCCACAGTCTTCAAGGTACATGTGCATTGTTGGACCAAACCCAATTTCCCATATGCCTAAGTGTTGTTTATAAATAACATATTCCCGCCAGTGCTCGAAAAGAGGTTAGAGAATGGGAGGCATGGATTTTTGGGTAAAAGGCCAACAGTCATTGTATTTTGCACTTCTATCTCATTCTCCCTTGTTTTCCTTCATTCTCAGTGTCAGTCATCAGCATGGAGAAAGCAGAAAAACCTTCACCTTCCAATCTGGACATGGCAATCCTGCTACGTTCCTAAAGTAGGCTGACAAAGTTTTCTTATGGAAAGAGTTGAAAAATGGAAGATACTTCTTAGAAATAGCATTTTCTTGTAAGTATAGATTTTTCTGTATGTGTAGAATATAGGAAATTAATACTGTTGTTAGAGCTGTAATTTTTTAATTTCCTGACTTGAGAGTATGAATTGGCCTCAGTCATGGTAGGATTTCATTCTGAAGCTTTGTATTGCATAATCATAATAGGTATTATAATCATAATATCATAATATGCATATGCATATTATAATGAAATACGTTGAAAGTAAAATAGAATGTGGAATGATAACAGTGCATTAGCATGCTCTTTTAACAGGCTACACAGTACATACAATGAGGCACATCCTCAGCTGAGGCGGACTGTTGTAACTCTTAACCCAAAGCTAAGAAGCCAGCTATACTTATATATGTTGGGGGGGTGGGGGTGGGAAAGGAGAGAGAGTTTGGGGGATTTTGTTTTAGTTTTACTTTACTATAACCATAACTACTTGAGAATAAGAGGACAAACACATTTTGACAGTCTGATGTGTGTGCAAATTATACATATATATA